>NW_004444021.1:1164748-1213592 GCF_000243295.1 Trichechus manatus latirostris
ATTAACGACCTGTGTTATGCAGATAACACAACCTTGCTTGCTGAAAGTGAAGAGGACTTGAAGCACTTACTGATGAAGATCAAAGACCACAGCCTTCGATATGGATTACACCTCAACATAAAACAAAAATCCTTATAACTGGAATAGTAAGCAACATTGTGGTAAATGGAGAATATATAGAAGTTGTCAAGGATTTCACTTTATTTGGCTCCACAGTCAACACCCATGGAAACAGCAGTTGTGAAATCAAATGACACATTGCATTGGGCATATGTGCTGCAAAAGATCTCTTTAAAGTGTTGAAAAGCAAAGAAGTCACCTTGAAGAATAAGCTGCGCGTGACCCAAGCCAGTGTTTTCAATCGCCTCGTATGCACGTGAAAGCTGGACGATAAATAAGGAAGACCAAAGACGTATTGATGCCTTTGAATTATGGTATTGGAGAAGATGTTGAATATATGCATGGCCAAACGAATGAACAAATCTGTCTTGGAAGAAGTATGACCAGAATGCCTCCTAGAAGTTAGGATGATGAGACTACATCTCACATACTTTGGACATGTTATCAGGAGGGATCAGTCCCTAGAGAAGGACATCATGCTTGTTAAAGTAGAGGGTCAGCGAAAAAGAGGAAGACCCTCAATGAGATGAATTGATGCCATGGCTACAACGTTGGGCTTAAGTATAACAATGATTGTGAGGATGGTACAGGACCAGGCAGCATTTTGTTCTGTTGTACATAGGGTTGCAATGAGTCAGAACTGTCTCGGCAGCACCTAACAACATCATAAAGCTTTGCTGAAGCTACTCTTGGTCTCAGGTGTCGTCTTACCTTTTTCTCTGTCTAATATTCTTATCAAATCAGGACTGACCTTATATAATAAACCTATGCTCCTTTCTAAAAATCAACCTTTGAAAACCCTGTGGGGCACTGTTATACTTTGACACACATGGTGTCATCATTAGTCAGAATTGACTTGAAGGCATCTGGTTTATGCTCCTTTCTCATATGTTCTCACGCTTTCTCTTCTGAGTACTTACAATTTACCCTTTAATGAGTTTCCTTCAAATTTGTCAGAAACTGACTTTAGGCTTTACTTTATTCTCCCATTCTCCCTTTTAGTTTAGGGGTGTTTGTCCATCATCTACTCTTCTCTAACATTCTCTATGATTTCTCAGATTCCGTTGATGATTTTGCAAAGGTACCAGTAATTGGAGATGCAAGAATGATGACTTTATAATAGCTAGCTGGCATTTCAGAGCATTAGAGTACCACCTACTTCATTTAGCCTTTTAAGAGTAATGGAGAGGCATCAGAGAAAAGAATTTATAAAAAATTAAAAAATAAAACTTATGAGAATAAGCTAGAGATGGCGTATTTGTCCCAAAAAAAGAGAAAGCTGAAGGTTGACTTTCTATGTGAAGAGTATTATGATGGCCAGCTGTTTTTGTACATTGCAGAAAGACCAAACAAAAGGAATGTATTTAAACTGTGCAATTTAAGGATTTATATTGAGTATAAATAGAATTTTTTTATTGTAAGTGTTGTTCAAGTCTGGAGTGACTATTGAAGGATGTGATTTTTTTCTCCTCTAAAAATTGCTAAAAATAAAGATCTTCGTCAGTCATTAATGATGCAGTCTTACTGGTGTTCCCAAAAGCTAACAGAGAGACTTGGTGACCATTACAAGTCCTTTCTTGCTCAGTGTTTCTCTCTTTTCTCAAACCTCAACCTACACCTAGGGATCTGTTGCTTTAGATTCACTCTTTCTGTCATTTAAAGTGTTGTTAACAGTCTTACGAATCCGCTAATGAAAAAGTGATCATGCAGTTTTAGTGTGCTATTCTCAGCATAATAAAGAAAACTCTTAATTTGTATGTGTATATAAACACTTCATGCAACATTTTAATAATTTAAATAGCGTAAGATACTTGACAAGTTGTTTTTAATGGTAGTGTATTTCCAGTTTACCTTCACAGTTTTGGCAGAGCAGTTTTTCTGTCAGTTGTGAAATTGAACATTCCATTTATTTATTTTTATGTTTTCTTTCAAACTTTTCATTACTAGCTAGTGCTTTTAGCTAAATTACTCTATAACTGAAGGTGTTCTTTATTTTTCACTAAACTGTTTTTTACTTTTTTTAAATACTAGATTACTATTATCTGGGTCATAATACCTATCTTAAAAGAACAAATGCTATTTGGGAATATTATCCCTGAAATTTTCTGATTTGCCAATAAAATAAATCATAGATATAACCAAAATATAAAAGCAAACATGTAAGATATTTCCATAACAGTTACTGTGCCATTTGGACAGCACAATATCCTTTGACTTATTACTTTGTACTTCACTGAGAATTAAAGACAGAGAAGGTAAATGAGTATAAAACCTTTGACTCCTGGAACTCTGCTTACAAATGGTGTGCCCTTGAGGACTTTCTTTAATCATCATTAGCCTCAGTATTACCGTTTATAATATACTGTGGTAATGTTGCAATGCTTGTTAACACTGATGAAAAAATGAATGTAGAATGCTTACCATATTGCTCGTCACATGTTGTTGTTGTTAAGTGCTGTCAAGTTGGTTCCCACTCATAGCAACCCTGTGTACAACAGAACGAAACACTGCCCAGTTGTACGCCATCCTAACAATCATTGCTATATTTGAGCCCATTGTTGCAGCCACTGTACCAATCCATCTTATTGAAGGTCTTCCTCTTTTTTGCTAACCCTCTACTTTACCAAGCATGATATCCTTCTCCAGGGACTGATCCCTACTGACAACATGTGCAAAGTATGTAAGACGTAGTCTCGCCGTCCTTGCTTCTAAGGAGCATTCTGGTTGTACTGCTGCTCTTTCACATCATTGTTTATTCCATTTGCTCTGGCTATTCTACGTTCAAGAGCAAGTTTCAGAGTCTCTTTTTATATCCGTTTTGGTCATTTTTTTTCTTTTTAATGTCCTTTTGCTTTCTTCATATATGATGTCCCTGATGTCATTCCATAGACAAGTCTGTGGTCATTAGTGTTCAGGGCATCAAATTTATTCTTTAGATGGTCTTTAAATTTAGGTGGGATATACTCAAGGTTGTACTTTGACTCTTGTGGACATGTTTTAATTTTCTTCAGCTTCAACTTGAACATGCATATGAGCAATTGATGGTCTTTTCTGCAGTTGGCCCCTGGCCTTATTCTGACTGATGATATTGAGATTCTCCATCATCTCTTTCCACAGATATAGTGGATTTGAATCCTATGTATTCCATCTGGTGAATTCCACCTGTATAGTGCCATTTATGTTGTTGAAAAAAGGTATTTCCAATGACTAGATCGTTGGTCTTGCAAAATTCTGTCATGCGATCATCATTTCTGTCACCAAGGCCATATTTTTCAACCACTGAGCCTTCTTTGTTTCTGACTTCCCCATTCCAATCACCAGTAATTCTCAATGCATCTTGATTTCACATTTGATGAATTTCAAACTGAAAAAGTTGGTAAAAATTGTCAGTTTCTTCATCTTTAGCATTAGTGGTTGGTGTATTAATTTGAATAATAATCATATGACACTTGTCTGTCAGTTTGCCATACTGTGGTGGCTGCGTGTTGCTATGATGTTGGAAGCTATGGTACTGGTATTTCAAATACCAGCGGAGTCACCCATGGTTGACAGGTTTCAGCAGAGCTTCCAGACTAAGACACGCTAGGAAGAAGGACCTGGAAATCTACTTCTGAAAAAATTGGCCATTGAAAACCTTATGGATATCAGAAGAACATTGTCTGACATAGTACCAAAAGATGAACCCCTCAGGTTGGAAGGCACTCAAAATACTTCTGGTAAAGTGCTGACTGCTCAAAGTAGAGTCAACCTTAATGATGTGGTTGGAGTCAAGCTTTCGGGACCTTCATTTGCTGATGTGGTGTGACTCAAAATGAGAAGAAGCAGCTGCAAAAACCCCTTAGTAATCAGAATGTAGAATGTATGAAGTATGAATCTAGGAAAATTGAAAATTGTCAAAAATGAAATGGAACACTTGAAGATCGATATCCTAGGCATTAGTGAGCTGAAGTGGACTGGCATTGGCCATTTTCAGTCGGACAATCATATGATCTACTATACAAGGAATGACAAATTGAAGAGGAACAATGTCACATTCATTGTCAAAAAGAACATTTTGAGAAGGCAGGGCCAAAATGATGGAGTAGTCAGATGCTTCCTGTGGTCCCTCTTACAACAAAGACCCTGAAAAAACAAGTGAATCGATTACATATGACAATGTAGGAGCCCCGAACATCAAAGGCAAAGCTGAGGGATCAGACTGAGTGGCAGGGGGTGGGAGAGACGGTTCAAAAGTAGCAAGTAATTGCCAGACCTGACCCGGTGGGAACTGGCACCTTGCAGGCAAGCAGTGGGGTTCAGGATGCATTTTCCACATTGGGAGAGACTGAGCAGCACAGAGTCTGTTCAAGCCTCCAGAACCAGTGGAAAGTGGCACTCAATTGGCAAAACATAAGTACATGTGTCTAACCCCCCATGTGGATCAAAAAACACCTAGTTTGGGAGGAACCTCTCTTCTATTTACCTGACTCCTCCTGGCTCTGCAGCGGGTCCCGGGCTGGCTTCAGTGATAGCCACATCTCCTGGGCCAGAATCAGGTTCTATCACGCACCCTGAGCCATTCTCCCAACCATGGAACAAATTAACAAACAGGAAAAAGTAATCTGCCAGCTCCCCTAAACCTAGAACTCGGAGCAGGCACAGCTTCTTTGCCTAGGCACAGGCATAAGGGGTCCACAGGCACTGAATACCTTTCATCCCTGCATAGACTGGTGTGGGCCCATTTCGACAGCGTAGGCCCTCATTAGCAAAATACAACAGGGTATATACCTGAAGCCTAACTTCAACTGTATCAGCTATATGGTGGAATGGCAGGTTCGTGACATTTGACACTGCTCTGCCCATTAAGCAGGGTTGTCACCTACCCACATCAGGGGCCTGAGGACTGGTGACTCCACCCATGCCACCTAGCCACCTGTGACAGGGGTCCAAAAATAAGTGATGCCTCCCCATCCTTTCAGCCAACAGCATTGGGTGCCCATAGTCTGGCTGCAAAAGCCATCACCTACTCACTCTAGGGAACAGGGACACGCTTTCCTCCCAGACACTCTGGCAGCCATCAGCCCCCTGCCTTGCTCAGCATGTGACCCTCTACTGCAGCCAGATACCTGTGCCTACTCCAATCACCCCTGCCTGTCTAGGACTGTAGTTGAGAGCCTGTACCACGCACCTGGTGACCAACTACCTGGGCACGTGAGCTGAAACCATACAAGAAGAGTAAACAGACTCCTGGGCTTACATACCCAGTAACAGATCTAACCACCTGGTGACAGGACATTAGAGCTTCAGAGGTACCAATGATCAAACTAGCTCCCATGACCAGCCTATTTGGGCATATCAAAACAAAACAAAACAAGAAGCTAGGACACAGAAAGCAAACATAATAACTTGTTGATGGCTTGGAGACAACGGTCAATATCAAATCACATAAACAGGCAGATCATGATGGCTTCAGCAAGCTCCCAAAACAAAGAAGACATTTTCCGGAGGAAGAGAACTTCGTGAAATTACCGGAGGTAGAATACAAAAGATTAATATACACAACTCTTCAAGATATCAGAAAGGAGATCAGGCAAAACACAGACCAAGCAATAGAGCAAATTAAGAAGATTAGAGAAGAGCATAATGACAAACTAAACAGGCTGCAAGTGTCCATAGAGAGACAGCAATCAGAAATCCAGAAAATTAACAATAAAATTTCAGAGTTAGACAACTCAGTAGAAAGTAATAGGAGCATAATTGAGGCAATGGAAGTGAGAATTAGCTGAGATTGAAGAAAAGCACTCGACATCAACTTATTTGAGGAAAAATCAGATAAAAGGATTTAAAAAAATGAAGAAACCCTAAGCGTTATGTGGGACTCTATCAAGAGGAATAACCTCCAAGTAATTGGAGTACCAGAATGGGGGTGGGGAGGATAACAGAAAATATAGAGAGAATTGTTGAAGATTTGTTGGCAGAAAACTTCCCTGATATCGTGAAAGATGAGAAGATACCCAAGATGCTCATCAAACCCCACAAAGTTAGATCCCAAAAGAAAGTCACCAAGACATATTATAATCAAACTTGCCAAAACCAAAGATAAAGAGAGAATTTTAAGAGCAGCTAGACATAAACAAAAAGTCATCTACAAAGGAGAGTCAATAAGACTAAGCTTGGACTACTCAGCAGAAACCATGCAGGCAAGAATTATATATCCAGCAAAACTGTCTCTCAAATATGATGGCAAAATTAGAACATTTCCAGATAAATAAAAGTTTAGGGAATTTGCAAAAACCAAACCAGAATTACAAGGAATACTAAAAGGAGTTCTCTGGTTAGAAAATCAATAACATCAGATAACAACCCAAGAGTAGAACACAGGACAGAGCAACCAGATATGAACCCAGATAGGGAAGACAAATCAAATCAAAGACAAAACAAACCAAAGCTAAAATGTTGAAAATAGGGAGAAAGAGATATCAATATGTAAAAGATAACAACATTAAAACAAAAAAGAGGGACTAAAAAATGTAATCATAAGATCTTTCATATAGAGAGGAAGACAAGGCGATATAAAGAAATAAAAGACTGGTTTAAACTTAGAAAAATAGGGGTAAATATTAAGGTAACCACAAAGGAAACTAACAATCCTACACATCAGAATAAAAAACAAGAAAAACATGAAGATTCAGCAAATACAAAAATCAACAACAATGAAAACACCTAAAGAAAAATGACTCAGCACAGAAAATTAAGTGGAACAAAGAAACTGTCAACAACACAAAAAAAGACATCAAAATGACAGCACTAATCTCATACCTATCAATAATTACACTGAATGTAAATGGACTAAATGCACCAATAATGAGGCAGAGAGTGGCAGAATGGATAAACAAACACGATCCGCCTATATGCTGCCTACAAGAGACATACGTTAGACTTAAAGACAACAAACAAACTAAAACTCAAAGGATGGGAACAAATATAGTAAGTAAGCAACCAACACTTAAAAAAGAGCAGGAGCGGCAATATTAATCTCTGACAAAACAGACTTTATAGTAAAATCCACCACAAAGGATAAGGAAGGACACTATATAATGATTAAAGGGTCAGTACACCAGGAGGACATAAGCATAATAAATATTTACACACCCAACAACAGGACTCCAAAATACATAAAACAAACTCTAACAGCATTGAAAAGAGAGACAGACAGCTGCACAATAATGGTAGGAAACGTCAACACACCACTTTCAATGAAGGACAGAACATCCAGAAAGAAACTCAGTAAAGACACAAAAGATCTAAATGCCACAATTGACCAACTTGATCTCATAGACATATACAGAACACTCCACCCAAGAGCAGCCAAGTATACTTTTCTTTTCCCAACGCACATGGAACATCCTCCAGAATAGACCACATATCAGGCCATAAAGCAGGCCTCAACAGAATCTAAAACATCAGAGTACTACAGAGCATCTTTTCTGACCATAAAGCCATAAAGGTAGAAATCAGTAACAGAAAAAACAACGAAAAAAAAATCAAACACATGGAAACTGAACAACACCTTGCTCAAAAACTACTGGGTTGTAGGAGAAATTAAGGATGGAATAAAGAAATTCATAGAATCAAATGAGAATGAAAACACATTGTACCAGAACCTTTGGGACACAGCAAAAGCAGAGCTCAGAGTTCAGTTTATAGCAATAAATACACACATCCAAAAAGAGCAAAGGGCCAAAATGAAAACATTAACTCTACAACTCAAACAAGTAGGAAGAAAGCAGCAAAAGAAGCCTTTGGACACCAGTAGAAAGCAAATAATAAAAATTAGAGCAGAGTTAAATGACAGAAAATAGAAAAACAATTGAAAGAGTTAAGAAGACCAAAAGCTGGTTCTTTGAAAAAATCAACAAAATCGATAAACTATTGGTCAAACTGACAAAAGAAAACCAGGAGAGGAAGCAAATAACCTGTATAAGAAATGAGATGGACGATATCACAACAGACTCAACTAAAATTAAAAGAATCATAACAGAATACTATGAAAAATTATACTCTAAACCCCATGGGGCAGTTCTCCTCTTTCCTCTAGGGTAGCTATGAATCAGAATCAAGTCAGTGGAAATGAGTTTGGGTTTAGTTTCATTTCTTTGTCTTTTTGTTGGTCTCATCTTATCTATTTTAAATATTTTAAATAATGGTTCCATCATTACCCCCTTTCTATACTTCTTTCCCCAATTCTTTTGGTTTCATTTTGACCATTTTATTGTCAGAATATCAATGATTTTTCCCTTTTAATATGTTCTTAGCTTAAAAATAGGGAGCAAGAATGGTGACTTGAGAGATGACAATTGTAGGGAGATTCCACATCCTACATATGGTGCTTAGGGTGACTTTTTCCATCCCCTTACCCCTGCATTAGCCCTCCTGGCTCTCCTTAATTAATAAATAAAGCTCCACCATGGCTGTATTGAATGGCTGAAAAACTTTTTAAGTTTAGTAAGTCCAAAGACCTGCAGGCTAAAATTTCCTCCCAAGAGAATGGTTTATTAATACTAGAATCATACTATTGTTGCTATGTGCCATCTAGTTGCTTCCAACTCATAGTGACCCCATGTGACAGACTAGAACTGCCCCATAGGATTTTTTCTAGGCTGTAATGGTTTCGGAAGCAGGTCCCCAGATCTTTCTCCCGCAGAGCCACTAGATGGGTTCCAGCCGCCACCCTTTCATTTAGCAACTGAGCACTTAACCGTTCCATCACCAGGGCTCCATAGAGTAGTAGAAATAGCATAATTCCCTCATATCAAACTCCGCATATCTCTTTCTGGTAAGCCATAGAACTTGGCTATATATAAAATCTTTGGATTTGTGCTTTATATACAGTCATTAGTCTTTCAGCAAGCTGTGCAGTCAGAAGTGCTACATAATAGAAGGGGAGGTAGAATGAAGGTCACTTAAGAAAAGTTTGGTCTTACCTGAGCAAGGGATCTTAGTTAACATTAATCTTAGTTCAGGTTTTAGGATGATCTCATAGAAAAGAAGGTCCTGAAATGCCTGTAATCAGGCTTTTAAATATTACTCTTAAATTATCTTGTTATTGATTATAAAACTTATTAACTCTTAAAATATAAGTATACCTAATCCCTAATGGAAGACCTAACCTAGCATTTAGATTCATTAATTACGATAGATAGAGGGAACATACCATATTTCTTCAATTCTAAGTTACGTATTTTTTCACATTTAATATCACCAAACTTGACATGCATACCTTACAGTAAGTGTAATATGGCTTTTGTAAAGAATGTTTGAAAAAGAGAAAATCTGGTTGACAGTTAAGAGGATTTATTGCTTCTGATTTTGTAGTCCTAGAGTAATTGTTTCAGCTAGAAACTAGAGTGTTCTCATATTCCAAAACCGTTGCTGTCGAGTTGATTCCAACTCATAGGGATCCTAAAGGACAGAGTAGAACTGCCCCATAGGGTTTCCATGGAGCATCTGGTGGATTCAAACTGCTGACCTTTTAGTTAGTGACTGAGCTATTAACCACTGCACCACCAGGGCTCCGTTCTCATATTGAGACCAAATAATTACTTTTCTTACAGTTCCTCAGTTTAAATTTTAAAATAACTCATAGAGTGAAGCCTCTTTGCCCACATAAACTTTTCTGTGTAGAGTGCCAATACAGTCATGCATCATATAATGTCCGTAGGGCAATGTCTAATCGCATATACGTCTGTGGTCCCATAAGGTTATAATAAAATTTAGAAATCTCAGAGTAATAATAATAATAATGTTTTGATGTGTGTCGGAAAGTAGCAACTGTTATTACGAACTGTTGTATTTACCTCAAATTTTTAATATAATAGGCTTTATGGGGGTTGGTTCGTAATTACTGGCTGTATGTAAGTTGGACTTTTGTAATCCAGGGACTGCCTGTATATATATACAGACAGTCTCCAGGTGATGAATGAGATCTGTTCCTGAATCCGCCTTTAAGTAGAATTTGTAGGTAAGTCTGAATAGGTGCATACAGTTCTTATTTAGCCTCACTTCAGTGTAGGAAAAGGCTCAAAACCTTTTCAATGATTTAAAAGATGCACGTGCAGCAAGTGAAGGTGATTGTGATGAAGAATTTGTTGTGGGTAGGGGTTGGTTCAGTAGTTTCAAAGTGAGGGCAAATTACAACATTAAAGGGCTTGGTGAAGTTGTACATAAATCAGACATTCGTAACCCGAGGACTTCCTGTAATATGGGGTTCCCACAAACGTCCAAATCACATAACGTCGTATTTCACAGAATGTATCGTGGATGTTATGCAGCGCGTGGCTGTACTTGACAGCCTGTTTTTTCATGTCCTACTCGATCATGAAGGATTTCATGCATTATCTGTACTCATTTTTAAAAATAATTCCCTTTTCCTTTTAACAAAGACAAACTTATTAATTTACTAGATATTCAGCCAAGAACTTTTACCTGTTTTCTTCTTTATAAACTTTAGGTTTCTTGTTGTAAATGTGCATGAAGGAATTCAGGGATTTAGGTAAAGCTTCCCCCATCATTTATCATTGTTAGACTCACTCTTGTGTACAGAGGACAGCTGATGAGAATAAGCAGTGAAGGATTGCCTTTTATTGCTGTCCATGAGCTTTTGATCCTTTCAGAAATTGGTTGAGGGCAGAATCTATGAACTCAATATACTGTTATTATGATGGATGTTTATATGATACATAACATTTTAATACAACTGCATCAATCAAGACAGTACACGTAATTTTGATGATTTCCAGCATTGTAATCAAGGGCTCTGTTTGGCCCCCATTTAATTTTTTTTCTTTTTAATAAGTACATTGGTATTAGAAAAATAAACATGGGAGTATCTCAGCTTTATATTTCAATGAATAGATCATTAGATTACTCTTTAATTTTCCCTGTTTCTGTTTTACTTATATCTTAATGATGTAAGATGGCATCTGGCTATATATACATAGACACACAGAAACACACGCGTACACACACGTACCTCCTACGATAGACAACTGGGGAGAATAGCAATCCTTCTATTGACAGATGATGTAGTTTTATAGATTCTGGCATTAGATTATTAATAGATTATCCCTTTTACTGAGTCAAATTTGCTTCTGTCTAACTTCTGCCTTGTTGATCTTAATTCTTCCCTCTTGAGTATCACACTATGTAACGTCTCTTTCCATGTGAGGGATCTTTAGCTATTTATGAGACACCATGTCTTCTCCTAGTCTGTTTCTTCCCTAAATATTGCTTCTTCCTTCCTCTTTCTTCAAAAGAAATATAATCTTCTATATGACCTCTCTAGTTAAAAATCCCATTTATTTGTGTCCTCCCTGGAAGAATGGTTAAAAAAGAATATTTCACATGTTAGTGAACCAATGAGAAGTATAATAGGACTGTAGTTCATGTAATTTGGGATTATATGTATTTGTACACATTTTATTTGATTTAACTTTTCTGTAACTTTTACTGTCTTTTTTTATTAATTTAGTTCTTACAGTGAGTTACTAGATACATTTTGTTGTTAAAATAGATTAATAGTAGGTGTTGATATTTTGAGTAAACTGTGTACATGTATTCACTTCCTCTAAGTGGCCTTTCCTGACCACACAATCTGAAATGTTTCCCACCACCTGTTCCTCCCTCTCATGAAAGCAGTGACCACAACTCTTATTCCCACTTACACTGTCTACAGTGTTTAGCACTGTGCCTGGCATATAGTGGATATTCAGTATATATTATGATTGTTTATTTCCATAACTGTCTAAGCATAGTCTGAATTCAACCTTCTAGAATTCAGGACCTCGTCTTATTCAACTTGATTGCCTAATATAGTCCTTGACACAAAGTGCTCAAATTCTCACTGTGTGGATTAGGTAGATTGTTTTAAAGATTATTTTAGCTGGAAAATGGTTGGAGGTATGTAGTATGAGGTGAGACTGAAAGGCAGTTGGGTCCAAATCCTAGAAAGCTTGGAATGCTTTGCTAAGAAATTTGCATTAAAGAGTTGATACAGGTTTAAACATTTTAGAGAAATAGTTCTGGGAAGAGTGTGTAAAAATTGCTGTGTGCTGTCCAGGCGATTCTGACACATAGTGACCCTGTATGACATAGAAGAACTAATCCAGAGGGTTTCCTAGGCTGTAAATCTTTACAGGAGCAGATCACCAGGTCTTTTTTCCCAGGGAGTGGCTGGTAGGTTTGAACTGCCAGTCTTTCTGTTAGCGGAGCACTTAATTAAGTCTTAAATATGTTGATGTGTGAGGGAAATTATCTTCTGTTAAATCCTCTGCTGCTGACAATCACAATTGAAGTCTCTGGTGCTATAACACAGAGCCTGCCCACTTGAGCTCTCTGTGAGTCCAGGCCTTGAAATCTCTTGCCTCAGTCTCTGAGGGGCAACTCTCTTGATGGTCATCCTTCTCACTGCCACATTGGACCACGTAGCAGGCCTAAAAAAGCCAACCAAACAAAACCTGTTGCCGTCAAGTTGATTCTGACTCATAGCAACCCTATAGGACAGAGTAGGACTACCCCGTAAAGTTTCCCAGGAGTGCCTGGTGGATTCGAACCACCGACCTTTCAGTTAGGAGCCGTAGCTCTTCACCACTACACCACCAGGGTTTCCTGTAGCAGGCCCAGTGTCGGTCAACTCAGTTTCCACCTCCCTGAAAACTGGGGGGGGGGGGGGGGCTTAGTTGGGAAAGCTCAACCCCAGTTGCTTCTCTGCCAAAACATGGTG
Source organism: Trichechus manatus latirostris (assembly GCF_000243295.1). Classification (NCBI taxonomy): domain Eukaryota; kingdom Metazoa; phylum Chordata; class Mammalia; order Sirenia; family Trichechidae; genus Trichechus; species Trichechus manatus. The sequence goes on from NW_004444021.1 coordinate 1,177,629, forward strand.
TGGTCAGTCCTTTTTAGTGCCCCATGTTGATTTGAGTCTCCACATGAGAGAAAGGGGAGAGGAATGGAGGCATGATGATCATGAAACTTTAAGAAGTGAAACTAATTTGCTGTGATTAGAATGTGAGATTTATCTGCATGAGTGATGAGATGAGAAAGTAGGCAGAAGCAAATGAGATTAAAGAAGATTTTATTCAACTTGAATCTTGGGAGAGATACAAACACATTTTTCTAAATAAATTGTATAATTTTGATTCAGTCTTAAGTGCAGTGTAAAAAATTGGAAATTACGGAAATGTTTTAGGAATAAAACTATCACTCAGAAACACTTAATTTTTCAGTGTGTTTCTTCCCATTTGCCTTTTTTTGCATGAATGTATATGTAGTCTAAAAATACTATATATGCTTTCTTGTGTGTTTTTCTTCCTGTGAATTACGTTTGTGTCTTTTGCTGTTTTCTAGAGAATTGGTATCGTTCTTGTCAATTAATGTTAGTTCACCATGTATTAAAGATATCTATGTTTTGAGAATCATTAATTGTTAGTAGTTTCTCCTCATTCTGTATTTTGATTTTTCATTTAGTTTATGATAGTTTTTTTTTTTTTTAAGTGTATAAGTATTGGGGTCTTTACAGTTTTTTTTTGCTATATGTATTTAAATCCAACTTTTTAAAAATTTGTCAGTATGAAAGCCAAGCTCTCTGTCAGTGTCCTAAAGAAGATAGATGTTTATTTCTCCCTGTAATAATGCTAAGAAGAAACAGTCCTGGGGTGGTCTGCTTCACATGTTCATTTGGGAATGCAAGTCCCTGCCTTCTCATTGCTCCACCATCCCCTTGGCATTGTCTTTATCCACAAAGTTGGAGCAAAGTGATAGGCACATATGTTTTCCAGCCCACACAAAAGGGGACAGAGTGGGTCCAAGGCTACATTTTCCTTTTACACACCTATCATATGACATGGGTAAGAGATTTAGTGATGTGACTCACAACTAGCAGAAAAGGAAGGTTGAAAATGTGAGTAGTACCGTAAAGAAAAATACAGAATGCTGTGAGTGGTTTGCCACAGGAGAGAAGAGCAAATACAAAAAATAGGTAGTATCTGCAAAGATCCTAAGTCAGGAGGCAATGATGGGATGGTGGTGATGTTGCTTGGAGCTTCAGAGAAATTGAATGCAGGCCAGTTGTACATTTTAGGTAAGAATCTAGCTGTATTTTCCAACTTTCAGCCTATGGTGGTGGTGGTGCTGGTTGAGGTTGAGTGCCATTGAGTTTGCTCCAACTCATAGTGACCTTATGGATAACAGAACTAAATGTTGCCCAGTCCTGCGCAGTCTTCAGGATTGCTGTGTTTGAGTCCATTGCTTTGTCTATTGTGTCAGTCCTTCTCATTGAGGGTTTCCCACGTTTTCACTGACCCTTGTTTAACCATGCTGCACTTTTCTAGTGATCGGTCTTTCCAGATGACATGTTCAAAGTAAGACTTAGAGCCAAAGTCATTCTTCCTTTCGTACTAATTTATGATGTCATTCATGTATCAAATTTATCTGAAATGGAAGAAGTTCTTTCATGGTTCATGTCTGCTATTTTGTTAGTGCTGTGGTTTTGAAAGGAAGTAGCTTTTTATTATTGGAGTACTGTTCCTTAACATTGTTTTCTTCCTATTCTCATCTGTTTATCCTCACTGATGATTTTAGAGTTGTTGAATTGAGTTGCAGAAAATAATTTTGAGTCCTAGATTGGTTGTCTTTCAAACAACTGCACTGGCTTGGAGATAATTGGCTTAAATTTAGCTCCTGCATCCCAACCCGAGAAATATGGTTTTCTTTAGTGAACCAAGTCTTCTTTTATATTTCTGTCAATTGTTGCCGCTTTCTTCATATAGGTTTCACACAATTCATGGTAAATTTTTATTACTACTTTTTGCTAATATTTGAGATTGCTTTTTATTTTGTGTTTTTTTAGAGCTGGCTAATGCTACTATGTATGAATGACGTTGATTTCTGCATTATATCTAGTCACTTTACTGAAATCGCTAATTTGCCCTTAATTTTTTTTTATGGAATATTTTTTCATTTCCTGTAAGATATATTTTTCTTAAAGCAAAATGGATAGATTGAGAGTTCTTTTTCATGACTCCTAAATTTATGGACTTCTAAAATATTTCATTGTTCAAAGTCTTCAGTTGCACATTCTTCATAATTGTGCCTGCTGTCATTAAGTAAAACGTTTTAGATGCTGTATATTGGACAGTAAATTCATAAAAATTAATTTGACACTGAAAATTCTTCTAAAATTTTTTTTAAAGTTTTTAAAAAATTATTGTGATATAGAATTATGTTTAAATTTATTGTGATACAGAATTATGTTTAATCTCACTTTGTAGCATGTATCGTTCAAAGCCTAATTTATCATAAGGACATACTCTTTTCTTCAACATTTGGAATACAAACATCTGAGAATTAATGCAATTGTGGTATTCTTTAAAAGCTTAAATATTTTTATGAATGTGGTAAAAAAAATACTTCTTTACACTAACTTCTTATGTTATTCTGAAAAACCTAATAATGTGTTTGTTTTTAATAGCTAGTCAGCAACTTAATTACTAATTATTCTGCTCACTAATTTTAAAAAAAAGGAGATGATATTTCTTCTGCATCAGTGATTCTCAAACTTAATATGCCTCAGAATCACGTGGAGGGATTTTTTAAACACAGATTTGCTAGACTTCACTACCAGATTTTCTGAATCAGTATGTTCTGGATGGACCTAAGAAATGTGCATTTTTCACAAATTCCAAAGCAATGCAATGTTGCTGGTCTCTAGATCATAGTTTGAGAACACTGTTCTACCTGTTTCTTTGGATTTAATGGAGAGTTCTGTTTTAGCTGCCATTTGTGGGTGGGAAAATAAAGAGATTAGGATTTTGAAAAAATAGGCACAGGAGGTATCAAGAAACAAACAAACAAACAAAAGCCCATGAAAAAGGAATGCTCCAAATAGTTGTGCTAAAATAAGGTTGAGATCAAGAAAATAAGAGTAAGAATAATATTAAAGAATTTCTTGAGTTAAGACAATGTCTAGGAGTGTCCATAGCTGCCTGAAATTTGAGAATTACTGAAAAATTAAGTAAAGTCATTTTTCAAGAAATATTCAGGGTCTGAGTTATTTGCAGGCTCCCAAGCTAGCTTGCCATAATTTCATGGATGCTGACAGAAGACATAAGATTCCTGCTTCAGAGACAAAAGGGACTTTATTACTCAAAGCACTTGCAGTTGCCAAAGAATCAGTAATTGGGCCAGAGAATAAGCAACTTTGCCCCAGTATTCTCAGGGCCACGTAATACCTGCACATGCAATGGGTTATATTACAGTACAGAAACCCAGAACTTAAGGATCCTACATTTTTTATAATGGGCGGTAAGCCTACCTGAACTTTGCCACAGAGGGTATTTATCTTTATTATAGTGGACAGTAAATAAACCTGCCTTCTGCTCTAGAGAGACACATTATTTTTATCTTCCAAAGCTGTTCTCTATACAAATATCCTTTAAAAAATAATTCACAGTTAAAGGCAGTCAGTGCCTGTGCACACAAATGTAGAGAAATGCAAGAGAATCATAAAGAATTACCTCCCAATATAGAAAAAATTGAGAAAGTTCATATATGTTAATTATTTACCACTTCTTGCAAGTAAGCATCTCTACGAGTCACAATCAACTCGATGGCAGTGGATTCTGGTTTTGAAAGGAAACAGGTTAGCAAAAGCATGAGAGCAATTAAACTTGAACAAGTAATGTATGGTTTCATGATAAAGGAAAACATTTTCCCCTGTGTGGTTCTAAATTATTCTTGTAAATTTGTGTAACTATCGTTGGTCTACAATTCCTTATCTTATAGATCTGTTATGTTAAATTATACATAAAGATACAAACCATTAAAAACAATTTTATATGAAAATTTAAACGGTAAAATTAACGATATGACAGATAATATATTAGCTACAGTAAGTTGCACGTACAACATGATTCTTTTGAATTTAGCATACCTACAATCGGCTGTATAGTGACTAATTATCTCGCATCTTTTTTCTATCTAAATTTTTGTAACCTTTTTTAATAAAGCATTGCAGTGATTGTTTGACCTTCATTTGATGTAACTGCATCATTAACCGCCTTTGTTTCTCCCTCATTAACTCAAGATAATTAATGTAATGCTCCTTGGCACACGGTAAGTCCAAACTCTTTTGAGTCCACGTCGCAGAAAGCAAACTCATAACTGGTTCTCATGGCTTGGAAATGAAGATAAAATTGTCTTCACTTATGACTATGGTGATATAGTGCCTGGATTGCCCAAGTAAGTCATTTCTGGTTCATGCTGTGCTGCCTTTAATTCTCAAAAGTATCACAATTTGGATGGTAAATTATATGTTCTTCCCGACTAAAGGTTCAAGCAATACGTCTGGACTCTTTTAGCCTACCTTTCTTTCAGTCTCTCTGTTCTACTTCCTTCTGTTTTGGCCACATCCTTTAATAATGTATTCCATGACCTGATTATGAAGATGGCTCCTGTAGGCCAAATTTTACATCCTTTAAGTGATTTGACCTTTCTTGCTAGCTTTCACATGAAAGTCCAAGGAAAGAACTTGCTATGTTTAGTCTAGATCTATCCTTCTTGGGGAAAAAAAAAAAAATCACTTGTATCCAAAGTGATAGATTACTCTGATTGGCCAGCTGGAAGAAGATGACCACTCATTTAGAGTAAATATTGGGGTGGTGGACAGTCAAGCTGTAGTGGTGGATGGATAGATACCCAAGACAGGTAATATTGCCACTTGGCTTAAGTGTCTTACTAATAAAACCAAACCCATTGCCGTCAAATCGATTCTGACTCATAGTGACCCTGTAGGACAAAGTAGAACTGCCCCATAGGGTTTCCAAGGCTGTAATCTTTACTGAAGCACACTCCCACATCTTTTTTCTGTGGAGCGGCTGGTGGGTTAGAACCACTGACCTTTCAGTTAGCAGCCAAGCGCTTTAACCACTTTGCCAGCAGGGCTCCTTCATAAGTGTCTTTCAAAAATCAAAAACCAAACCCGTTGCCACTGAGATGATTCCAATTCATAGTGACCCTATAGGACAGAGTAGAACTGCCCCATTGGGTTTCTAAGGAGCTCCTGGTGGATATGAACTGGCAACTTTTTGGTTAGCACCCAAGCTGTTAATCACTGCACCACCTATAAACAGAAACTGAAATATAGACCCTGACATTACATGACCCTGTTCAGCCATGTAGAGTCATTCAGTTGACTCAGAATTTCCTAAATTATTTCTTAATCATTATAGAAGTTTAAGGAGCCCTCATGGCGCAGTGGTTAAGAGCTTGGCTGCTAAACAAAAGGTCAGCAGTTCAAATTCACCAGCCACTCCTTGGAAACCCTGTGGGACAGTTTACTGTGTCCTACAGGGTCGCTAAGAGTCCGAATCGACTAGATGGCAACAGGTTTTGTGTTTTTTTTTTTTTTAATGGAAGTTGAAAATTCGTACAGAAAGCTTGTGGATCCCCAAGAATATGCTGGTAACCTCCCATCCTCTGGTCTTCCTCACCCTCATCTTGTGGGTCTGTAGACAGGAATTGTAGAAACAGTAATCTATCTGTTCAGTTAACTGAATCACAATCTTTTTGACTAGGCTGCCAGGAAAGAGTTTTCCAGTGCTGCCTTTGATTTTCCTTTCTTTTGTCCTGCCTTTTTAGAGTAGGCTATATATGCATTCATTCTTGCTTAATGTAATAGTATAATACGTGTCTCAGATATGACTGGTTCTGAGAGTAATTTTATAAGGTGTTCAGATTGGGGAAAGTGGGTAGTTTTAGACATCTAGATTCTGGTGTTTTTAGTCATTGTCAAATTATTCTTACATTCCAGAAAGTCAGCTATATCCCACATATGCATATGTATGTATTTATTTAAATAGAAGTTTAGAGCTTCTTATAGCTGAATACATATTCTTACCCCCTTATTTGCTTCTAAAATGTAAGGAACTTCATATTGTTAATCTTGTATATAATAGCACTAAAATAAACAGCAGTGACTTTAAATGCACTTGTAATTTTATTCAATTTTTGTGCTGGTAAATCCTACATTAAGATTAGGATTTCTTAAAAGGTAAGTAGGGGTATCATGACTTCAGCATAAGATAAATTGAGTAAATCACCTTTTTAATATCTGCACAGCCTGTGATGCAGGAAATAAGTGATATCAATGTGACTCTAAGCAGAAAATTAGACCAAAGATCTCCTTTTAAAAAAAAAAAAGTTGCTTGTTTTCTGAGGCCAGAGCTGGTGATACATATGTATTTTGATTTTCCCAGCAATTTAAAATTTCCTATACTGCTCCTTAACAAAAGCAGGGGCAGATACTATTTGATTATATCCTCCCCTTTCCTTTTCCTAACTTGTTTTATGCATTTCCCTTTCATGGATTCCGTTAGTAGATTGCTGTATAGGCTGTGACTCCAAACTGCAGATGAATTCCCTATCAGTGTTACTGTGGCGTAGTGCTCCTTTGCCCTTTCAGCATCTGTACGCGACATTATCATCATATGCTGAGCTCCACTTCACACACCTGCTGTTCTCTATACTTCCTCTCAGAGAAACAATTTTCTGTTGGCCATTTCATGCTTAAGGAGAGTCCTGAAGACCCTCCCTCAGTGGTCTCACCTTCAGCTTTATAGCTAAGATCTACATATTGCGTAAGGCCCTCTAGGTGTCACATTCTCCCTTCCCACTATTCTAAAGTCTCACTTTGTTCACAGTGACCAGTTTGTTAACAGTTACTTGACAGGCCACTTAGTCATTCTGACCAGCCTGGCCTTGTGACTAGAAGTGGTCATGTGTTTTTATCTTTCCTGCTTGATACATGTTATATATTCCTTGTTTCATATCGAAATTGCTGTTGGTAGGGTGGGAGCACTTTTTATCATACCTGTCTCTTGATTTAAGTGAAAAGCAATTGCTGCCTAGCTGAGTTACCCATTTCCATTGCCGTCCAGTCGATTTAGACTCATAGCGACCCTGTAGGACAGAGTGCAACTGCCCCATAGGGTTTCCAAGGCTGTAAATCTTTACGGAAACAGACTGCCACATCTTTTTCCTGCGGAGCGGCTGGTAGTTCAAACCACCGACCTTTCTGTTAGCAGTCAAGCACTTAACCACTGCGCCACCAAGGCTCTTTTACCTGGTTGAGTACTACTAGGAAAATGTACCCTTCTTACTTCCTCTCCTCCTCCACTACTCTTGTGTTTTCTAACATCTCTTTGGCCAGCTTCACAAATGTGACTTTGCTGGCTCTGATTTGTAGAGAAAAACTTTTAACTCTTTAAAAGCAATATTTAACTCTAGAACACCAGTATTAAAAATGTTGAAACCTTAATTATGTGGCATTTGTAATTTTGCTATTGGGAGTCTCTCTTCATAAAAAAAAAGAATTGAAAATTAATTACATAAAATGTTAAGCTTTGAAAGATTTTTTTTTTTTTAGCACTCTGCCTCTACATATCTGTTACACAAAGAGTAAGTTATCACTAGTAAAGAAATTAGGTAGCAGTCCAATTAATAAGATTGCTGTCCTTACTCCAAAATGTTAAACAGATTTCAGGATTTTTTGAACCACAAGTTACCAACTTAGATGCTCATTGCAAAGTAAACTAAGTGTTCCATGTCACCATTTCGATTAAGGAATATAAAGTGAATTAGAATTTAAAGATAATGCCTAACATCAGGAGTATTTGAGTCTTCCTTATTAAGTTTTAAAAAATTCTCATCTGTGTACACATAGTTCAATTGATAACAAACTTAATCTTTACTATTTCTGATTTTTCCCCTTGCAAGGCTCTCAAACCTCGCCTGCTTAGGTTACTTGAGCCTTTCCTTGGGCCTTGGAGTTGTTTCACTAACAGAATGGACCATAGGCTGCTGTCCATGGAAACTCACTATGTCTGTGGATTCACCACCTCTGTGTATAGATACTGGGATCTAGTATGTCCCATTATCACAGTATGGCAGCTGTTGAGTCAACTTTCAGTATTCTAGAAACCCGGGGGTAGGGGGGGAGTCTTTTAAAGACAGCCCTGCTAGAAACTGCCTAGGGTGTGTTACATGGGTTAACTGCTCCTGAATTAGACGAACGTGTAAGCCATAATGCCTGCAATTGTGCTTTTCACAGAGCCAAGTACACTGTTGTTGATTACTAAATAATGGTGCTTATCTTGAATTTGTTTATATTGGCAGATACCCTGAAAGATTCAAAGGCTGTCTGTAAATGAAGAATGCCCTCATTGTTTATTCAGTTCCTGCTTTTCTACTTAATGTGAGGGTATCTTGGGAAAATTTCTTGCATATTAAATCACAAAATTTAGGAAGTCCCCCCGATTTAAATAGGTTCTTTATTGATGTGACCTGTTCTCAGATGCCTCTGATTTGGGGTGTGTGTGTGTGTGCGTGTGTGTGTGTATGTAGGCAGACAGAGGAGAATGGAGAGATGAAGCCCAGAAATTTACTACCTAATTGTGTCAGTCACAGTATGCATAAATTCAAATAACATTTCTGGATGATTGACCATGTGTCTAGCACAAGCTAGCTGCTGAGAATTCAAATAGAAATATGCCAAAATGAGAGGCCTCAGGGATTGCATCTGGAGTGGGTCAGGAAAGGTGGATGAAGGAGGTAAGTTTTGATGGTTGTTAGAGGATCACCAGTAGCAAATAGCATTTTGGCAATGGAACAGTGTGTTTGGCAAGGGAAATGGTATATTTGAGGGTTGGTGGTGTGATCAGCAGTAGGTGTTCTTGGAACTGCAAGTTGTTAAGTAATGCTGGAGCATAAATCACGATGGAGTGGCCATAGGGAAAGCAGAATATGAGGCTGGGTAGTTGAAATCCTGGACCCTGACTCTCAAACAGGAATAAATTCTTCTGGGATATGTAGCCTTGGCCAAAGGGAGCATGAAGGTAAATGATAGACTTGTCATAGCTTCATTGTTTTGTACTCTACGCTCAGATGTTCACAATATCCGGCAATTAGGAGGACCCTCGCCAAAGGCTTTGACTGAAAGATAGAAGCTACTCTTAAGAGGAAAGGATATTTAAGAGGGGCCTAATTTTATAAGGGAGCTCTGGTGGCACAGTGGTTAAGAGCTTGGCTGCTAACCAAAAGCTTGGCAGTTCAAATCCACCATCCGTTCCTTGGAAACCCTGTGGGACAGTTCTACTGTGTCCTGTAGGGTCGCTGTGAGTTGGAATTGGCAGTGGGTTTAATTTTATAAATGGTTATTTCCTTAATAATATCTTCGTGTTGTTGTTGTTGTTGGATGCCATCAAGTTGATTCTGACTCATAGCTATCCCATGTGACAGAGTGGAATTACCCCATAGGGTTTTCTTGGCTGCAGTCTTTACAGAAGCAGATTGCCAGGCTTTTCTCCCGCAGAGCCGCTGGGTAGATTTATACCACCAACCTTTTTAGCAGCAGCCAAGTGCTTAACCGTTGTGCCACCAGGGCTCCTTATTTTCATGTTAGAATGGCATAACTCTGACGACTCAGATCATAAAGGGTCCATGCATATGTGGAAAGTGAAGAAGGAATTTTGAGAATGACTCCTAGGTTTATGACTTGAGTGACAGTAAAGATGAAAAAACTCAGGAAGAGACATTTCTATCCAGCACGCCATCTACGTGCAGCACTGACAGATAGTGTTGACTACATATTAGGTGCTAAGTAAATTGTTGTTGAATGAATATTGCATGAGATATGGCTATTTTAATATATAATATTTTAAAATGTGGCTTCTTGGCATCACTGCCTTCTACTTCACAAAATCCAAAGATTGAAATTATAATAATTGGCAGAGCAGTTAAAACTTCTTCCAATAGGGAATAAAAACTTAAATAAAATTAATTTATTATTGTTCATTTTAAGTTATGGGAGATTGAATTTTTGTAATGCTTTAGGGAATACACACAACAATGAAAGCATTTGCTTTCAGTTGAGCTTATTGACTTTATGTATTGTGAAGTAATTTTTAAACAGACAAACGAGACTAATTTTTTGAGAATTTTCTGTGTTTGAAACCAATAAAGTTCATTATGAGACTAATTTTTTGAGAATTTTCTATGTGTTTGAAACGAATAAAGTTCATTTTTATATAAAACAAAGTTCAGCTATGAGAGAGAGAGTGTGAGGAGTGAGTGTGTGTGTGCTGGAAGGGGAGTTGGATATACCTAAGTGAAGTTGTTAAAAATCCCTTATTTTTTTTTAGGTGCCGGTGAATCAGGGAAAAGTACAATTGTAAAGCAAATGAAGTAAGTAAATTTAAAACATTAAATTTGGTTTTCATATTGAAATGCACCCTTCCATCAAAGGAAGTAATGTTCTTTTTTTTTCCTTTTCTCTCATTAGAATTATCCATGAAGCTGGTTATTCAGAAGAGGAATGCAAACAATACAAAGCAGTGGTCTACAGTAACACCATCCAGTCAATTATTGCTATCATTAGGGCCATGGGGAGGTTGAAGATAGACTTCGGTGACTCAGCTCGGGCGGTAAGTTATTAAATTCGTTGGAGCAGACTTGATGAGTGGGGCAGGGAGGAGGGGAGAGTTGCGTAATAATTCCATACCATATAACATAGATTCATCATCTCAGACCCATTTATAAAAGGAGAAAAAAAAAAAATGAAATGAGTGGAGTGAGTCAGAAGCTTTAGAAGTGAGTGAAATAAGAATATACAGGATTGTGTAATTTTTCCTTTATAGCTATACTACTATCCTTGTTCATCAGATGATTTGGACAACTCAATAATTTTTGCAGTATTTTCTGTATAACATGTTATATTGGGTCCCCCTGCGTCACCATAACAACTTGGAATAGTAAGTACTGAGTTTGGTAAACTGCCTACACTGGCACTCTTCAAAATCTGTTTTTATAATTTGGAATGCTAAAGTGATCTAATTATTTGTATTCATGCCCAGATTAAAAAGTAATCTAATTTTATAGAATGAAGATAAGTATAAAAGTTTGCTTTTATTGGAATAGAAAAGTATGGATTTTTAGAAATGTATCAGAATTGTAGGGCTAAAGGGAACTTTTTGAAAAAAAGTAGTTCTACTCTTTTATTTTACCAGTAAGGAAAATGGATCCTGGGAGATTACCAGGATATAAATATTGCCATAAAGTTAGTGGAAACCCAGGTACTACGCTTGTGTTTCCTTATTTGGCCCAATCACTTGTTTTCTATTTGGCTAGAAGCAGCCCTCTGTGCTCCAGTCCATACTGTACTTTCTTTGTCCCCTACTCTCCCCACCCTTGCTTTTTTGCCTGCTGAATTGTTTTATTTAAGATTTGGTTATCTGTATATGGTCTATAATTTCATTGTTCCCGTTTTTCAATAACTGCATCCCTAGCTTAATTTTTATTGTATTTTTTTTGCACACAATGAGTGCATTACTACTACTACTACACCTCTTCCTCCTCTTTATAGTTTTTCCGTTAATATTTTTATATAGTCAGCATGTGTATTGATATGTATATTGCATGTGTATTAATAATACTATGAAGATTTTGTGACTAGAGACTATAGCTTTTTCTTCCTGTCTTCTTAGTGTCATACACACACTGATACACACATATATATGTAATTTTTTTTTAAACATAGAGGCTCAATTAATGCTTATTAGGAAGAAAAAGGAATGAATGCAGCAAAAGGAAAGTCTGTGAAATAAACTTGGTATATTTTTTAAATTTCTTCATAAGTTCCTGGGCTACATTAATGTATTATAAGCCTTTTCCCTTTAAACAAAGATATTAAAAAGCTTAGCATGGTGAAGAAAAATTTCAATTAGATGTCAGGATTATTTTTTATAATAATTGACAACAGTCTTCTAAATTTTCTTTTCTGAAACAATATTTTATCATATCCAGAACGTTTTCTGCCTTATCTACTATTCATTCAATCTTTAATTTATTGATGTATCATTTATTCATTCAACAAACTGTTTTTGAGCTCTTAGTCTAACCCATAAGGGAACTACCTTTAGATTAAGGAAAAAGAATTGATATAAATTGTACTGTAGTATATCATAGAGTTTTCTAGGTTGTAAGCTACTCAGTCATATGGTGTCAGTGTGAGTCAGAATTGACTCGACGGCACCCAACAACAACCCGTGGCTGGTTGGTGTTCTTTTATGCATACTTTAAGGTCTCCAAGAAAATCTCTGACTGTTCTGTGACTCCGTTCTTCCTTGCACCTTATTAATTTTTTCCTTCTCTGAACTTATTTGACATTTCTAAGTGTATTTAATTAGGTTATATTTTAAAATAAACTTTTTGGGAGGGAGGAGCAAGACATAGGCTCTTCTTTTGTTTTCTCAAAAATGATCATCTTCAATGCACAACATGGTATTGACAGAGAGTTGGTTAATAGATCCCCTTCATGAGCTGGAAGTGTAATCACCCTCCACAGCTTCCTAGTGCTTGCTAGATACTACTAATACCACAAAACATAGACATATGACTTAAAATTATGCTTTTTTGCTTAAACCAGTTTTTAAAGTGGTGCTTTAGAGAAAGAAAAATTGATGGCATTTCAGTCAGAAGAAAAAAAACATAAAGGAAATTCTTTATTGTATTTGTTGTTTTATAATGTCCTCTTTTGTATTTTGTTTTAACGGTGTTTGTTCAGGATGATGCCCGCCAACTCTTTGTGCTTGCTGGTGCTGCTGAAGAGGGTTTTATGACTGCAGAACTTGCTGGAGTTATAAAGAGATTGTGGAAAGATAGTGGTGTACAAGCCTGTTTCAACAGATCCCGAGAGTACCAACTTAATGATTCTGCAGCATAGTAAGTAATCGTAACTTCAGAACTAAACTATCATGAATAATTATTTGCAAGTCAGATCTACCTCCGAGTCAGCTTTATTGCAGACTTGGCTGACACATTCTTGTACACCTCAGGATATTCAACATGACAGTATTTAAAAGCCTCTGTCTTTTTTTGTGTGTGTGTTTGTAGATAGCAATGCTTTATTTTCTTTGTGTTCAGAAGTGTCTCAGGGGACTCAGGGTTATGTAATTCTAATTGAAACATGCAGAATGGGACTCTTTCCAGTATATTTCCAAGAAAGTAATTGGAGCTCCCTAAAGTTCACTCTGAATTTGAGTGTATAGGTATTTTGCCTGGGATCAGACAAATGGGAGTGGAACTGACTTGACAGTCCTTTTACTCTGCTAATAATGATGCCTGAGACAAGTTAGTAGCCCTTTGACAGACACCTTGAATAGAGAGTTTTTCTGAAGGGGTACGTGGTGATTCCGAGGTTTTTTGTCCACTAAGTAAAATGGTGTACACTTGCCAAGTGTCTATTTCAGTTTTCGCATTACATCAGACACTATATAAAGATACCTCGGCAGTTTCTGGAGGAAAAGTCTGCCTTGGTTTTCTAGGTGGTAGCCCCAGCAAATTTGTAAAGCAAGTTGTGATAAAACCTTTTCTGTTTGGTGATTTACATAGAATTTAAAAAATCAGGTATTTGCTACCATAATCTAGCACACATACTCGAAAAAGTCAAATATGATATATGTAGCAGTAATTGGTCTTTTAAAACATGTACTATGCACTTGTTTTACTATGTAAGATAATTCCTTTTTCTTGACAGCTATTGCCTCTTAGGGACCCAAGTGAATATTAGGTAGAAGATGACAGATGTTGGAAAGTCTAGGTAAATGCACACACTGTGCCACATGCAAAAGTAAACAAATGGCTCCTGAGGACCTGATTATCTCTTAACACCTAATTTGTTTGCACATCCAAGTACACACTATGTATGTCTTATGTGAATGATTACTGTATTGAATCATACACATCATTATATGACCCACAGCAGTCTTTTTATAATACTATAGTTCTTAATCTGTATTTTAACATTTTGTAAGTAGGTAAACCATATGTATTATTGTATACGTGGCTGTGTATGTGTATGTAATTTATACATAATATTGAATATGTAGCCTCTCCAACTGGTGTCATCACTTCTGCAAGGATATATTCCTTGACCCTCTGAGATGGTTCCTGCCTCCCTATTTTGTGTACTCATTGCACAATGTAGTTTTCCTTTAGAACAGTCACAGATTTATATGTATTTTGATGTTGTTTTATTTCTTTTTATTTTCTGACTCTGCCACTACTCTAGAAATTCATTAAGGTCTATTTTTTTCTCAACGTTGTAACCCCAGTGTTTGACACATGGTAGTCACGCAATATGTGCTTGTTTAATAAATGAATTAATAAACCAAACTTCACAGAGGCTAGAAGATAAATTAGAAAATTCATTTACTACAAGAGCATAACTCACAGACCATAATAATTTGCTTTGGCATGACTAACACCTGCATAAAAATCTAAATGAGAATCTTTATTTTAGTGAGATTGCTCTGCGCAAAACCCAGCAAAGGAAGCTGTTTCAGTAATTAAGTGGTATTAGTGCTCCTCTAGGGAGCCCTGGTGGCGCAATGATTAAGCACTCAGCTTCTAACCAAATGATTGGAAGTTCAGACTCAGCAGAGGCTGCATGGGAGAAAAAACCTGGTGATCTGCTGCCATAAAGATTACAGCCTGGGAAACCCCTATGGGGCAGTTCTACTCTGTCATATTGGGTTGTATGAGTTGGAGTCGACTTAACGGCACCCAGCAACAACAATTTAGAACTATACAAGTTTTAAGCAAAAAAGTGTATCTATGAGTAATTAACACATTTTAAACAAGAGTAGCTTGCTATTTTAAAGAGACAAGTAATAAAAGCTTGCCATGTCCTATTTTTTGTTTGTTTATTAAATCACATTTTCTTACAGTGAAGTATAAAGTTATATATGTGAAATTAAAAGCAGATAAAGTTCTGGTCTACTATTGCGAGTGCAAGAAGTTCAAAAACAGATGCTTTAAATGCAGTAGTAAATACAATAAAAAGTAGCACAGATTATCAGCTATGTATTCTATTTTGACACCACGTAACTGTTTAAAATGTTCCTTGCTGCTAATTCACTGTGTACAGTGTTTGTTGTTAAGTAATTCAATGTTTGGGTAGTTTTTCAACTCCAATCCCAACAAATGAAATATTTATTAAGCTCCTTTTGTTTGCAGGACTCTCTTCTAAATGCTGATATGGCTAAGACAGTTTCAGAGGATAACACTAATTTAAAGTTGCAGTACTTTGTGTCTCTCTGTACCTAGATTTATTTTCTAAATTATCATTCACCATGCTACTCTAGTATTACAAAACACTGCAGTGAGCTCCTCATATCCAACTGACCTTAGGATTAATTCCAGACTTCTCAGTTAAGGTTGTACATAGCCAGTTGGTTGCCTTATTCTCTGAGAAACAAGACTCAGCTCTCCCTGCCTCTGTACTATTTTACTGCTTCTTTTGATTGGAATGTTAGCCCCTTTTCTGTCTTCATCCCATACTTTAGGTTGTTATTTACACCCCTGACTATCCACACATCCTTCTTTAACCACTCAGACCCACACTAATCTCTCCATACTTGGCCTTGCTGTGAAACTATTGACTCTATCCTACATTTTGACACAAAATAACTTACTCTCTAATATTGCATGGTATGATACCACTATATTTTTTATATTACACAGTATTTGGCATCATTGGCAGAGAGTGTTGAATAAATGACTAAATTCAGTGAGAAGTAAAATACAGAGTAACTGAGCATGTGTAGTGTTTCCCTGTATTTAACATAAGTCTAGTTGAAAAGAAACACCATCTAATTCAGCCTTTGGCCTGAGGTTCTCACTACATGCTCAAAAATTAAAACACTTTTTGTTCCTCACTCAAAAGAGGAATTTTTGGAGCATAAACACAGAGCTACATCAAAAGAGCACAGTATAATAATAAATTTTAAGAACCAAATTCTTGACACTTTTAAATACAGAAAATGGTGTGCGATTAGTTTGGATTTTTTTTTTTTTTAATTATTATAAAAGGAAAATTACTATTCACTATCTCTAAGAAACAAAGCAGAAAACAAAAAATACTAATAGAGTTTTGTGTCTGGGAGTATTATAAGATGTAAGATTAAATTGGTTGTATTGCATCATTTTACAGAAATTTTAAAACTTCAGTAATTCAGAATATTGCAGGCATCAAAATGTATTTTACTGGTTTTAGGTGATCTTTATTGGCCATATTAACTATTAGCATGCTTTTGTTGTTGCTGTTTATTTTTGCAGCTATTTGAATGACTTGGACAGAATAGCACAACCAAATTATATCCCAACTCAGCAAGATGTTCTCCGAACTAGAGTGAAAACAACAGGGATTGTTGAAACCCATTTTACTTTCAAAGATCTTCATTTTAAGTGAGTAGCTTCAAAATATATGATTTATACATTTAGGTAGAAAACACATTGCTTTAGAAACAGAGGTATAATAATGAAAGCTTAAATTATTTTAGAGGGCAAAAAGAAGCATTCTTAAGTAGAATACTTAAATTTTTATTTAAGAAAAAATAGACAGGCAAGTTCCTTTTTCTTGTATTTTTCATGGTGATTTAAAAAAAAAAGTTTTTGGCTTTTATTTCTAAACAGAAAATACTACTCTAATGTATTTTTGGAAAACTGTTGTCATTTGTTTTTAGGTAAAAAGAGATACAGTTTTACTGATAGAGTATATTCTTATTCATGGACATATTAAAAAGAGGGACACCTTTTTAATGTCCTATGTTTATTCATAGTAAGCTGATGTTTGCACTATTTCATGACGAGAAATGTTTGTTTAACTTAAAGTGTATGGAATATTGACCTACTGGAGTCTGAGCAAAAATAATGAATCGTAGCCTTTACAAATGGGAGGCACCTTAGAGTTCATTTTGTCCAGTTCCCTCATTTTATAATGAACCAGGCTCTGGGAAGCTCAGTTAAATGCATGTAGAACTGCCTTCCTTTTTTCAATAATTAAAAATTTTCAAGATATGAGAAAAATTGCTAGACTTAAATGCAAAATGTATTTATATAGCCCTCCTGGTCAGTTAGTTTATTCAATCTGTTTTCCCTTAGCAAGTCTTCTGCTACCTGATTTCAGGCACCATGATTTTGTTCTGCTACCTGATTTCAGGCACCATGATTTTCTTCACAAAAAGAGCCATTTACTAATTCCACTAAGCATACATTGTTCTTCATCATCTCTCTTCCCTTATTCTGGTTAAAATAATAATAGTGAAATTATGGAAAAAGAGGGTATATACCCCATGTAAGGATATATACATGAGTAGGGTAATTTAACATCAGGAGGTATTCTACTGAAACAAAACTTCTTTGTTTTCATAGAAATCCCAGACCACTGTAGTGTTACTTGATCTTAAAAAATACTGATTAAAAAAATTTTTTTTTACAGATACTTCCTTTTTTTTCTTCAACACTATTATTTGTTTAAGAATACTGAAGCTAAATAAAAGGGCTGGTAGAAGTTGCTTTTTAAAAACTGCTAGCTTCCCTTAATTCAAATTCACTTGAAATGTAGCATTTCCTAGGTGCCAGTTGTCTGCCCAGCAGAAAGGACACAAAACAAAAAGCCCACCGAGGGGCAGTGCCTAATTTATATAACCATGATAGGGTCACATCATTCAGACTGTATTAAAATTCACATTATTCCCTACACCAAATACATATTTACTAATATCCTTGGAGATTTTTTTTTTTAACCCAACAAGGTTGAGGTTGATTTTTAGAAAGATTACATCTACAAGCTTGTGAGTGATTCAGATAAACCACCTTCTCCTTGCAGAGATTTATAACGTTGACTCAGACTGACAAAACTCCAGTTGTCACTGCAGAAAATTGGATTAGAAAAGACATTTATGATGTTTTATATTTTGTAAAAACTTTCCTTATTTTTATATTCCATGTTTATCTGTTGTAATTTTTTAATACTATAAGGAATTAGATAAATCATTTGTTTTCTCTATTTTTTCAGATTATATCTAGTTGAAGTTTTTGATTATAGAATTTCAAATTTCACAAGACTGTGAAAAGACCTTGAGCTTTTAACCTACAACTCCATCCCCACAAACACCAAAAAGATAGAATAAAATAATAAAATATATGTGTATGTGTGTGTGTTTATGAAAATAGTCACACAACAGCAAACTGTTAATCCATTCTAAGTTTATCAAAATTTTATCTGTATTTGGTCTGCAAATAGAGTATCCCATATTGCTATTGGAATTACTTTATCTTTCCTCTGTTACTTTGAATAAAACTGTTCTGATTTAAGATAATCATTTTACATGAGGCATTAATACGCACTATGGATTAGACTCTTCCTCAGTGAATGCTAATGCTTTCAAACTGTAATGATAAAAAAACAATTTCTGACAGCCTCTTTAAAAAAAGATTCTTAATGGAACATAAAAAACAAGTAATCATGAAGTCACCTCACAGAGAAGCTTCCTATTCCAAGTTGTGAGAAACATGTTTAAATATATGCAGCTGTACCTCTGATAAGAACCATCAGTAGTTAGAAAATATGGCCTTGGTGATAGAAACGATACCGAAGATCGAATGATACAATTTTGCAAGACTGATGACTTATTCATTGCCAAAACCTTTCTTCAGTAGCATAAATGGCTACTACATGTATGAACCTCACCAGATGGAATACACAGAAAGCAAATTGACTACATTTGCGGAAAGAGAGAATGGAGAAGCTCAATATCATCAGTCAGAACAATGCCAGGGGCTAACTGTGGAACAGACCATCAATCGCTCATATGCAAGTTCAAGATGAAGCTGAAGAAAATTAGAACAAGTCCACAAGATCTTGAGTGTATCCCACCTGAACTTAAAGAGACCAGCTCAAGAATAGATTTGACGCATTGAACAGTAATGACCGAAGACCAGACGAGTTGTGGGATAACATAAAGGACATGATCAGTGAAGAAACCAAAAGGTCATTAAAAAGACAGGAGAGAAAGAAAAGACCAAAATGGATATCAGAAGAGACTCTGAAACTTGCTCTTGAACATAGAGTAGCTGAAGCCAGCAGAAGAAATGATGACGGAAAAGAGCTGAACAGGTTTCAAAGGGCAGCTCGAGGGAAGAACGCTATCTTACTCATCTAGTGCCGCTATAACAGAAATATCACAAGTAGATGACTTTAACAAACAGAAATTTATTCTTTCACAGTCTGGGAGGCTAGAAGTCTGAATTCAGGGTGCCAGCTCCAGGGGAAGGCTTTATCTGTTGGCTCTGGCAGAAAGTCCTTGTCATTAATCTTCCCTAGTCAAGTAGCTTCTCAGTGCAGGGATCCCAGGTCCAAAGGATGCACTATTCTCCTGGCTCTTGTTTCTTGGTGGTATGAGGTCCCCTTGTCTCTCCACTCACTTCTCTTTTATATCTCAAAAGAGATTGGCTTAAAACACACCTAATCTTGTAGATTGAGTCGTGCTCATTAACATAACTGACTAATCCTGCCCTTACTTTGGGCAGTTATCAGGAGGGACCAGTCCCTGGAGAAAGACATCATGCTTGGAAAAGTAGAGAGTCAGTGAAAAAGAGGAAGACCTACGATGAGATGGATTGACACAGTGGCTGTAACAATGGGCTCAGACATAACAACAATCGTGAGGATGGTGCAGGACCGGCAGCGTTTGGTTCTGTTGGTACATAGAGTCACTATGAGTTGGAACCGACTCGACAGCACCTAACAACAACAATATACCTATGATTCCTTCCTTAGGTATTTTAAGTATAATACATTTGTTACAATCACTTGTGACTAATTTTTTGCACATTCAAGTGATTCATGTACTTAAATTTTCCAGAGAGCTAAAATTTAGTTTCAGATATTTTCATGGCCACTTCTCCCTCCCCAAACACCTGCAAATAAATAAATAAGAACATTTTCCTGCTGTTTTAAGTGGAGATACGGGTCATAATTAGTTTATTTGACCATGTAACTTTGTGCTTTAATACATGGTACAACTTTGTACCTGCTTTAGATTTTTTTTCTGTGTTCATTTCTTTTTCAAGCAGTTGTATTTTACTGCTATGATTATCTCTTATTAAAATCATTCAGCTTTTAATGTGCTTTCTCCTTCTAAAATACCAAATGACCAAACTCAGGACCGTGATTTTAAGTAACAGGAGGTGCCTGATCTGGGGATTATTGTCATATCATAAAACTGTGGAATGATTATAATTATTAAAAAGTTCAGTGTTAGAGTCAGGCTTTAACATTCTTAGTTTTTGGTTTGTTTTGTTTTGTTTTACCCAGTGCACCTTAGATTCTGAGTTTTTACTTGTTTGTTTACCTTTATTAAAGACCTTGTCCTAAAGCAAACTTAAATTATCATTATGTTCAAATAATGTCTTATTTTAGCCAGTGTATTCTGAGGAGAAATGCATCAAATTGAGGTTAGGAGGTAGGGATTTGAGACATAGGTTCCACTGTTGAAGTAAGTTGGCAAACCTGGTTAAGATTGTTAACACAGTGAGTATTACAGTTTTGCCCTTTGCCAGAGTTTTAAAGCTATAATGAGATATTGACTATAAAGGAAACTTCATAAAGATGAGAGCTCTATAAATGGCGGGAAATGGCGATCGTAAATGTTAAGTCAATTATGTGATACTTAAGGCAATCTATGTAAAATTCACTTTTAATCTTGGCTAAGTTCACTCTTAAACATTTTCTTCTAGACCATACTTTTCACTTCCAGCCTAGATTTCTCAAAGTTATCATTTCAGCATCAAGCAAGTACCCCAGTACGTCAGTAAAATTGTCTCTCACCAGGATTCTTCCAGGAAGTCCATTTGTATTGTTCCCTTTGTTCTCCTTGAGTGAGGTAGAATTTCATATGATGTATTTAGTTACTGTTTTCTCTTGCTGACTTAAAGATAAACGTAGGTTTGTATGAACTTCAGATAAACTTTGTCTTATTTGGAATTTGAATTCTGTTAAATTACTATTATTTTAATTTATGGTTCCAGCTTTGTTCTGTTTATATATTAAATGAGCCTCTGATGAATGAGGGCATAAATATACTTAGAATAATTCTACTGGGAAGCCAAGTGTGTTCAGTATTCTGCAGTTCTGTCTGTATGTTTTGTGTGTTAATTCTGTGTATGATTTTTAACTGCTGATGTAAGTTTTGCTTACTTTTTTTGTATGATTGGTACTAACAAATTCAAACTGAGGCAATAGGACAGTTATAATTTAAGAGTGGATATTGTTGTCTCTGTGACTAGGCATTTTTTTGCTTTAACATAAGAACCAACAGTTTTATTTTACTGTTGGTGATATTTGGCTGATTATAGAGTTAATGCAATCCTTCTTTCCATGTATAATTAAAAAATCATCATATTGTGAGAGATGTATATTTTCTAAAGGAGTATACATGTATAATATGTTGGGATACAATCCCAATTTTATAGTTTTTGGTTCCCATATATGGTCAGTTAACTTTGTACCAGTCAGTATTGGTCACAAATGGTGTTAGATAGATGACAGTCTAAGGATAAATCAGCACATCATAGGATCTCTAGTATCTTCCTTCCCACACCAAAATAATCCTAAGGAAATTCAGATGCACTCCATATTTGCTGCTAGCCAAGAGTGCTATCATTTGATATGAAGGAGAGCATGCTATTTTTTTTTTTTTTTGGTTTCTCTTTTTTTTTTTTTTAATATAGGTTCTGGATTTAAAGAGTATATGTAAAATAAGATATTTCTAACGTGTGTGTGAAACAATGACTAATGCTGTGTGCTTTTTTATTTAGCTTTTCAGGGAAGATAAAAGCAATAGTAAAATTAGTGTTCTAGTTATTTTCTTCATCTAGGTCTCTCTAAATTCTAAGTATAATCATTGTAAGACCCATTCTCATTTTGCTCCTTAGTTTATGGATTAGACCAGCTACATCAGCATCACCCACCTGATGGTTTCTGATGCACACTAAAGTTTGAGAACACTGGGTTAGACGAGGTTCTTTGTTTATGAGTGGTATATGAATAACCCTCATACATTTTAGTTCATAAATTAAATAAATTTAAGACATTTCCTCCATAGTTGAATTACATTGATTATTAAGCTAAAGTTCTCTTAAATTTAATAATATAACTGGTAGATAGTGGTTTTCAGCATAGCAAAGGTAATCTGTTTTGCTTGAAAGTACATTGAAATATTCTGTAGGCATGTTTTATTCATTCAGTCATTAATGATTTATGAAGTACTTACTGTGTGTCTAGTGTTGGGGATATAAAGTAAACAAAAACAAAACAAAACCAGTTGCCATTGAGTCAGTTTCAGCTCATGGTGATCGCATGTGTAGAGAGTACAACTGTGTCTCACAGGGTTTTGAAGGCTGGGTCCTTTTGGGAGCAGATCACCAGATTCTTCTCCCAAGGTACCTCTGCATAGGTTCTGTTAGTAGTCAAGCACTGAACCATCTGCCCTACCCAGGGACTCATAAAGTGAACAAAAGAGACAAAGTCCTTGTCTTTACATTCTTGGAGTGGGGATGGAGTGGGAGAAAGGAGATGAAATAAACAAATATTTAATATATCAGTTGATAATAAGTGCTATGGAGAAAAAGCAGGACAGAGAAAATGGGGGATGGGTTGTTATTTTATATTAAGTGGTTTGGGTAATGTGTGACATTTGAGCAGAAAAGTTATCTAAAATATATTATCTTTTAGTTAAAGTTATTTTCAAATTGTGGTTATAAACTATAGAACAAATGAATAATCATTTTAATTTACTTTTTTCTTGTGTCCTTGTTTGATCTTTATTTTACCAGCTGTCCTTTTTTGAATCTTACCCATTTTTATTTATTGTGTGGTAGAATCATTTTGTTATATAGCATACTTAAAACTTAATGAACAATTTAGTAGCCAAGCCAAAAAGTAACAATACTAGTTGGTGTACTCAGATTTGGTCTATAGGCCAAACTGTTCTGTAGGGAAAATTCTTTTTGCCTAAGAATTAAACAGGGACTATTTTAATTAGTGCACTGTCTAGTTAAATGGAGCCTTCAAAAATGTACCAGTTTGCCTAGTGTTTCAGTTATATAGCTGGTTATTTCTAGGTTATATAATGTAATCTAAACAAATTTCAACTTTTGCTTAACTTTATAAGCTCTCTTCGTACTATCTTGATTGTGTTACTACCCTGTTCATTAAGCTACAATGGTCCCATATCGTAAATTGTCTAAAAATAAGAGTTTTTCGCTCTAAATTTCAGGGCTTTCAATAGAGCCACCCATTTCATATTTCAACTCTCTTTTTCTCTATACCATACATAGCTTTAGTTTTTAATTTAGGCAGTCCTTTTTGGCCTCTATCTGAATTTGACTTGCTTGCCCTGCATTTCCTTACCTGAAGGGGCTTCTCCCTTATTTCAAAATCCCGCTCGTTGCCTCTGAGACAAAATAACATTTTGTAATGGAAAGAGGGACCGTGTCCTCTGCCACGAATGTTCCTTGACTTTGGCAAATTGGATACACTGTATTATCTCTGCATTCCCTAGTTGCTTCATGTGACTTCTCAGTGTTTACACATAGTTTGCAGTCCATTCGTTTGTACTTGTTTTTATGTTCTAGTCCCTCTCAACAAAAATTAAAAAAAAAAAAAGGCTTTTTTTTTCCCCTCATTTTGAAACCAATTTGTGACGTTGTTTTTCTCCCTCTTCTCCTTTCTTCCCATCCTACCCAGCTCTTTGGAGCTATTTTGTTGACATTACAGAACTCCTTAGAGCTTTTGAACACATTTAATGTGATGTCAACTCATTATTTTTCCTCTTACAGAATGTTTGATGTGGGAGGACAGAGATCTGAGCGGAAGAAGTGGATTCATTGCTTTGAAGGAGTTACTGCGATTATCTTCTGTGTAGCACTTAGTGACTATGACCTGGTTCTAGCTGAAGACGAAGAAATGGCAAGTTGAACCACTTTTAAGGATTGAGCATGAAATAAAAAGAAATGGAGACATTGCTTTTTTGAGAAGAATTTTTCTGAGAAAAATTCTTGAGAAATTCCTGTTAAGGCCTGCATTATTTGAAAGTTCAGGCTCTTGCCTCTAACTTTTCTGTTTGGATACTAAAAGGGAAATAGACTGAAGAAGCACAGACAGATCCTGAGAAAAAGGAAAAGCTTGAGAACTGGTCTCACCCCAGCCCTATATGCACAATTTTGCCTTTCCTATAACTGGTATTTACATATTGAATGAAAAGAAATTTCCATAGTTGTCCAGGGCTCACTTTTCTTGTTATCTCTGTCAACTCAGTCATCTCTGATATATGTTATGCTTTGCTACTGCCATGTCATTTTCAGATGTGTTTAAATGTACCATAAATCAGAAGGAAATATTTTTAAGTAGTAATTTAAAACTTTGTCATTTTAAATTAATTGTAATACAAATTGGAAAAAAGGAGAAGTGTCAGTTTAATATTTTTTTAAATCAGTAATATGCAGCTATACGGCAGGAAATTCAGGTCAACACCATCATTCATTTCCCTCATTTTGTCACTGTAAAATATAGCAGTGCTCTCTCAGAAACCACAGATACTTGAAGAGCAGGAAACAGGAATTGGAAATCGCCTTTCCTAACATACCATTATGTTGAGGGTGTTGGGGCTAATTGGAGTCCAACTTGTTCTATTACTCTTTTAATATTCTCTACTTATATTTTAATTGAAACTTAGATAAACTCCATAATAATCATACAACTTTTCAGATGTTCACACCGGTCATCCTAGATTGTAAGTCCCTGAAGCAGGATGTCCTAGGCACTGCACATGAAGCATTGTAGACACCCAGCAAGTACTGGTTGAGTGCTAAAAGGGATGAGTGATGATTAGACACTCATCTCCACTAAAAGCAAAATATGCTTAGTTTGAAATGGCAGAAATTTATTTTTGTGGTATGTTACTTATTTTTCAACTTACTAAACTCCATTTCATTAGGACACTTGTGACTTTTTGAACGTAGTATTTCTCACAATCCTTGTTATTAATGACAAACTGGTTGTATTCTTTTCTGTTACAGAATCGAATGCATGAAAGCATGAAGTTGTTTGACAGCATATGTAACAACAAATGGTTTACAGATACGTCCATTATACTTTTTCTAAACAAGAAGGACCTCTTTGAAGAAAAAATCAAAAAGAGTCCTCTTACTATATGCTATCCAGAATATGCAGGTATTTTACATCCTGTAGAAAATTTGTAAAATCATATATTTCTAAATGAAAATGCCCTTAAGTCAAGATTTTATTCTTTGATTTCAATATCTTGCCTTAGTAATTCTTACCTTTAAGAGAAATTATTTATCAAACTGCATTCAAGCAAATTATAAAAGGTTTTTACAAATAGTTCCTAGAGTTGTGAATGAAATTGTTTAAAAAAATACTCATTTTTTGAAAAAGGTGTTAGATAATTTTCAGCGATGACTCCAAGTCTTTGTATATTTAAAATATTAGTTTGTTCATTCAGTTAACACATGTCATGTCAGGAATTGTGTAATGCAAAATAAATGAGACATGGCGTCTATTCACTGCCTAATCTAAGAGACAGACTTTCTAAAAAACAGATAAATAAATAAGCAATAGCAATGCAACATGCTCCTTAAAAGGAACATGAACACTACTGTAAGGACAAAAATGAAGAAGGAAGTAGTGAAGCAGCTAACTCCTCAGGAGAGTCAGGGAAGGTTTCATAAGAAATTCATACTTTGGTAATGAGACTGCTAGTGATACTATTGTGGAAAAGGAGAGCTGAAGTACAGTCCTGCCTTTTCCGTAATTAGCTCTTTGATCTTAACCAGCTGTTAATTTACCTAGGTCTCAGTACCCCATCTGTAAAACACTGGTTTTAGTTTAGTTCCTTGGAGTACCTTCTGGGCTGCTGCAGAAGGTGGGTATGGAAACAGACGACTTCTGTTTCAAACCCTTCCCCCTTTACAGTTTGTTCTCTCATTAAAGCAGAGTAACTCAGCTTTCATCTGTTTTATATATTGGGCACTGAATATGATTTGATTTCAACAAAGAGAACTTTGTGCCTAAAAAAAGTTTGATTGCCACTGGTTTATATGATCTCTAAATATTATAAAGGTTTTTTTTAAGTTTAGCTAATGGATAGATACACGTTGCTTTTCTTCACACCATGGTTCCTATTTATTAAAAAAAAAAGTCTCAAGAATTTCATTTTAAACAAAATTGTAGTCAGTTCCTCTATTGAGTAAATTGTACAACAACCCCCGATATAAGTGCTGTTATATCTCCACTCTTATAGATGAGAACATTGAGGCCTACTGAAGTGACAGAGCCTAAATCTAGATCCAGGCCTTTTGGACTTTGATGCTCAGGCCATTAACAACTAAGCTGCCTTTAATTAAATTCTCACTGGAGCCAAAGAGGGGGAGCTTATAATCACAACACTTATTATTGTAGCACTTTTTGTAAATTACAAAGTTATACTTCAATTGAAAATAATTTCATATAGTTGCTTATTTTAAAATTTTTGTTCTTTTTGAAAGTCATAATATCTTATTATTCAGAAACATTTTTAATGCTTATTAGGAATAAAATTCCTAATTTGCTTATAGTTCTATTATAACTGTAGTTGTCTTCCAAGATTGAAGTTATCCAAGGACGAAGTGTCTCAGTTTAGTGCTTATTTGAGGCTATCTCTTAGATTATTTTTATTCTTTCCTATTATGAAGTAGCCATTTTGTACTAATTAATATTACTAGAGTCCCCAAATTAATCTGTAAATATACATCTACAGAGATTTCAGAGCAACTAAGAATATACTTGTTAGCTCTTAACCTGCTAGGTATATAGTGTGATCAGGAATTTTTACTTACGTTGTCAGAATCTCTGATCTCAGAATCTTTGCACAAAAAGGTGGGTACATAAGTCTTTCACATCTCCACTGTTAAGATTATAATTTAAAATCTCCATTGTATGCCCTGAGTATTGGTCAGATGCCTCTTGTTTCAACCTTAACTTTCATTTCTGATGGCTGTTGCTTCCTATAAATACTTTGTAGTCTCCATACTGCTCGCTTGGTTTATCTTCTACCTTTCTGTCTGTTCCTATTTCCTCCTCTTCTTTTTATCTATGTGTTGGCATTTCCCCAGGTTCTGTCTTCAGTCCTGTAATCTCTTAGCACTCTATCCTTTCATAATCCTATTGCTCACTGTTAAATTCTGTTCTCAACCTTGATTTCCCTCTAGATCTTCAGGCTTGCATTTCCAGCTGCTTGTTGGACATAGGGATGTTTTTCTAACACCTGAAACTCAAACTGAACTCATGTTAGTGGTTTTTGTTTTTGTTTTTTTCTCAAATAATATCTCTCTACCTTTTAATTATATCACCAACCATTCTTCAGACCTGGTTATAGTCTATACTTACCATTATTCATGACAATTCCATCACATGTTAGAAAATATCGCATTTTCTTCTTCCTCCCACCCCTGTCATTCTTTTCTTAGGACTTAAAATCAGATTAAGGAATGTGTTCATTAGTTCATTCATGGATCTTGTAGCTCTTGGGATACAGTAATCTAGCTAGCTGCCTAGAATGTACACAGAGAATGGAGTTTTATGCACTCCCTGTCAACTATTTCCCCAGACATGTTTTTGATTTATAGGTTGCATTAACTTCTGCAGGCCAACAAGACACTGTTTATTGCTTTTGAATTTCAGAGCATAAACCTTATTATGAGTTAATAATATAAATTTTGATTTACAAAGGTATATGTTGTTTCTAGCAACTTGAAAGTGATAATTATTTGAAGACCATAGTTTTGTTTATTTTTTCTCTCTAATATAGTGAGTTCCGTAATTTATGCTGTCATAGCAGTTTAAAGAAAACATTCCTGTGGGTGTTTGTCATACTGCATTGTACAAGGCGTTATATACGATATAAAAGGGGTTGGGGGTCTGTAGGAATTGGGGTTTATTCTTTAAGACTCACATTCTAGTTTAGAAGACTTAACACTAAAAAGAATTTGAGATTCTGTAAAGCTATACAACAGAAACTGAAATAGAGGATCTCTATAGTATATAGGTGGAAGAAAACATTGTTAAGAGATAGTGAACCCATCTGGATTTGGTAAATTAGGAAAACTTCTCTGTAGTGCAGTTTTGAACCAATGTGAAGGCAGGCAGATACGTCAGCTGGTTAAGTACAGTGGAGAGAATCACTGCAGCAACATAAGGTGACAGTGTGTATGTTGGTGCTTATGACATAAAGCAAGCCTCAGATGTGCAATAGAGGACTTAAGAACAGCATTACAAGGAAAACCAGTTTAACCAGTTGCAGTGGAGTTCATTCTGACTCATAGTGACCTCGTGTGTCAGAGTGGAACTGTGCTTCATAGGATTTTCAACGACTGACTTTTTGGAGTTAGGTTGCCAGGACTTTTTTTCCAAGGTGCTTCTGAGTGGACTCACACCGCCAACCTTTCAGTTCACAGCTGAGTGCGTTAACCATTTGTACCACCCAGGGACTCCATTACAAGAGTAGAAGGACCTTAAAAGGGAGGCAAATGATTTCGGATTATTACTGCTAAAGTAAATATTTTTTTTAAATGAACATTTAAGTATAACACATATATAGAAAAGTTTTCAGCATGAGTGTGAAGTTCAGTGAATTTTTTAAAAGTGCGTATGTACAGTATATTCACCACTGAGGTCAAGAAATAGAGCATTTCACTTGAAGAATGTAAGCATTGTCACTGAATTGTACATGTAGAAATTGTTGAATTGGCGTATATATTTGGTTGTGTATTTTTTCACACGCATACACACAAAAAGCGTAATGCAAAAAAAAAAAAAAAGAAGAGAAATAAAACATTTCCAGGATCTCCTAAATCCCATCATTCTCCCTCCCAGTTAGCTGATCAAACCACCCCCACACAAGGGTAAACATTATCTTGACCTTTGTCCTCATGAATTATTTTTGAGTGTTTTTAAACTTTATATAAATTTAATTATGCATCTATGTACTTTTTGTGTCCAGCTTCTTTTGTGCAATAGTATGTGTATAAAATTCATCCATGTCATTGTGTATAGCAGTCATACTTGCATTCTTATTTCTCATTACTATATGGCAGCTCATTGTATGAGTATACTACCGTTTATTAGCCAGTCTACAACTGATGAGCATTTAGGTCATTTCCTAAAGTGGAAGTAGTGCTGCTCTTAGCATCCTTGTATATGTCTTCTGGTGAACATACACACACAGTTCTATCAGGTGTACACCTAGAAATTGAATTGCTCAGTCACAGAGTATGCATGTGACTAGCTTTGGATACTGCCAAACCATTTCTGGAGTGTTCGTACTCAGAGAAGGCCTTTAATGAGTAACGATGGCCAGGAGTGTGCCATTCATTTATTTAACCTTGTAGTACTAAGCTGCATTGTGGATCGTTGTACAATTTTTGAGTAAAGAAGAATGAACATGAAATGCTAATGTGTTTATAGGAAAGAGAATAAAAAATACTGGTTAGCTTTCAGCCAGCATTTATTGAATAGGTACTGGGCTAGAACTGAAATAGCATGCCACTGCAGGAGCTGTGGGTAGTTAGTTCAGTGTTGGGATGTGGAAGTAGGGGATAAGGGAAACATAAGGGACCTGACATAAGGAGAATTAGGCAGGAACAAAAATTATGGAGAATGTTGAATGCCGTGTAAAAGGAGATTCTTTTTTATTTTAGGGTAACTTACAGTCATAAAAGGGTAATTAACATTAGATGTTTTTCATTTAGAAGAAACAATTTCTTTAGTTCTGGAAGGGAAAATGCAAATACAGAGTCCGCATATTTTCCATTTATAAAACTCACTTTAATATTTTAAGGTCCATATTTGCTTAGCAGTATACTCACTTCAACTTCACGTTATGTTTCTTTTCCTTTTCCTATCTCAGGATCAAACACATATGAAGAGGCAGCTGCATATATTCAATGTCAGTTTGAAGACCTCAATAAAAGAAAGGACACAAAGGAAATATACACCCACTTCACATGTGCCACAGATACTAAGAATGTGCAGTTTGTTTTTGATGCCGTAACAGATGTCATCATAAAAAATAATCTGAAAGATTGTGGCCTCTTCTAAGTTTTGCAGTCAATGGTAAAATGTATTTTTCAAACCAAATGAGTACTTACATGTGGATCTCTCTAGACTAGAGTCTTGCAGCAACACAGAATGTAGTATACAGCAAATGCCTCTGGCACCTGACCAAAGTTGTTCCTTTTTTTCTTTTTTTTTTTTTTATGGTAACTAACAGAAGGACCTTTCTTAAATGTGAAAGAAGGTCCTGCAGTGTGAAACTGAAGGACAGTGTTAAAGCTGGGCTCTAGTGTATTGATGATTTCTGCCTAAGTGTAAATATGCAAATGTATGTATACATGTATTTATAAGTTTAGTTTTTCACATTACTTTTAGGTTTTAATAATGGCAACTTAAGATTCTAGTGTGAATGACTTTGGAAATAACAGATACAAAGTACCTTGTACTGAATGACAGAATATTACTATGTTTGCCAGTTTTAAGCAGCTTTATTTATGTTCATGTCCTGTAAATTTTTAAGTACAGTAATTAATATTAGGAAACATTGCAGACTTTATCTTGATTATATGTATACTTGTAGTCATAAAAATGTTATTTGTACAAACATTGCATAGACTATTTTAATAACATGATTTGTTCTTTACATTTAATGTATTTTATTGAGATGTTCCAAGAGGATGACTGTACCTGCCTTTGGATCAATTATTTAAACACCGTATATGTTTTAAATTTCTTTTTATTTTAAGAGTGCATGCTGCTTTAGTTCTACATTAGATTTGGTTTGGAAAACTAAAAGTTCAGATTTTTGAGGATACACTGTATTAAACTTATTATATACTCTTAATTTTTATTGAGTTGGTTTGTTTTCACTTTGAATTTTAATATTTGGATGATATCCATGCATTGCCTTAAAGGTGATGCCCAGATTAATTTTTATACTCTTTCAATAACTACATTTTTATTTAAAACTAAGTTTAGGTGGCTGTTGAGAGGTTTTTTTGGGCCAAAAAAATGTCAGCATAATGAATTTTGAGACATTCATTTGTGTATTTCCTTTGGGAAATCCCTTGTACCTAGCATACACAATAGTTTCTTGTTTGGAAGATAGCAAGAAAGATTTTTGAATAACCTACTGCTGATATAATGCAAGCTTTAGATTCACATATGTAACTAGTTTCAAATTTGATTATCACACTATGCTGAAATTACTTTTTTCCCTTATATGAATGACAAATTTCCTCCACGTGCTTGGGTCTATATTATTTCTTTTGAAAATGTGCTATTATTTCTGAGGAATGAAATGGGCAATTACACTTAGAAAATAAGTAATAGTATTTAATAAAGTCAGTGATTATATGTATGCTCAAATAAGTGTTACATATTAGCTAAATATTGAACTTCGTTAGAATCATTTTTCTTTTGATTATTCGTGGTGTCTCTGTGACCTTGTTTTGGCAAAATTAGCATTTCCTACCCCACCCTTTTTTTAACTCATTTTGAAAAAGTTAGTCTTTTAGTAAGCTTTGCTGGTAAGTAGTTTAGAAGTTTAATTATGTGTTGTCATTTTGTATTTGTTGAAGTATGTATATATGTGTGGGAGGGGGTAGCCGTAAACTACCGTTGTATCTGTTTCATTTGGGGGATTGGTCTTTTTCTTTTCTGTAATGTAAAGAAATTCAAAGTTGTCAGAATTCCTTAAATGTGTTTAAATTCTTTATGTGCCTTTTATGAATGATGTTTTTCATTAATTTTACTGATGGACGACCTGTAATATCTACATTGTGAAGCTGTGTATGAAATTCAACTACATTATGAATAAATTTGAATCATAAGAAATATGGTTTCAAAAGCCACAAAGAAGCACATATTGGTGATCATCATTGATGAATTCCTGAACTTTATTCTGTGTAATTGTGTTACTAATAAATCCTAATAAATTTAAATTTTTAAAATTTTATAAACCTGTTGGCTAAACACATACGTTGCATTAGGAGTTGAGTGTCAGTCTATCATATATTCATTTTCTTCTTTTGCTATACTGTTAACTTTTTATAGTTTCATCTACTCTAGAAGCTTGAGTTTTCCCAACCCCAAGTTTTGTTGAGATATGGTGTCACATTTGGAATTGCTTGTTTGATATTCTTTTCTGAGAATTCATTGCTACTTCAACTTAGTATGGCCAAAGCCAAATTAGTCATCATTCTCCCTTGAAGCCAGTTCTCACCCTAGACTTTGCCATTTTAGCTACTATCATGACGTCCCTACGTGGTGCAAACTGTTTGTGCTCAACTACTAAACACAGAAGAGAAGGCCTGGCAATCCGCTTCCATTAAGATTCCCATTGCTGTCAAATTGATTCCGACTCATAGCGACCCTATAGGATAAAATAGATCTGCCCTACAGGGTTTCCAAGGCTGTAATCTTTACAGAAGCAGACTGCCACATCTTTCTCCTACCGATCGGCTGGTGTATTCGAACTGCTGATCATTCTGTTAGCAGCTGAGCACTTTAAGCACTGCATCACCAGGGCTCCCTCTCCATTAAGATTATAGCCATGAAAACCCTATGAAGCAGTTTTACTCTGTAACACATAGTGTCACCATGAGTCAGAATCCACTGGGCGACACTTGTTTCATTTAATCTCTCTAGTAGGGAACTGGAGCC
Source organism: Trichechus manatus latirostris (assembly GCF_000243295.1). NCBI lineage: Eukaryota > Metazoa > Chordata > Mammalia > Sirenia > Trichechidae > Trichechus > Trichechus manatus. The sequence goes on from NW_004444021.1 coordinate 1,210,413, forward strand.
CTGGTGGCACAGTGGTTAAAGAGCTCAGGTGCTAACCAAAAGGTCAGGAGTTTGAGTCTACCAGTTGCTTCTTGGAAACCCTATGGGGCAGTTCTGCTCTGTCTGGTAGGGTCACTATGAGTTGGAATTGACTTGAGAACAACAGGTTTAGTAGGGAACTTCTTAACTATTTTCAACTGTTTATCTCATCTTCATTTCTACTAAACCACCATTTGCTGACAATTCTACTTTTTCAATCCACGTCAGATTTTTTTGTTTTCCTTTCCATTCCCACTACCACCTCCTGCACTTCAGTGTTTGCTTCACTCACACTTGAAATGGTTTATTAAATTCCCCACCTCTCATTTTTACCTCCCCTTATCCAGGTTAATTATATTAATATAGAATTGCGGGGGTGTTGCCTTTTATACATCAACTCTCATTGGCTCTCATGTAAATTAAAATATAACTTGGCTTCACATTCAAGTCTATCATCTGACCCCACCCCTATTACTTGTCACTACTGCCCTACACTACATCCAGATAGTGCCCTGTGCATAACCTGGGCTTTCCTCCAAGCATTATACTACATATTATATGCGATGTACTTAGAATAGTGCCTAGAACATGGGCAGTGCTAATTTGTGTTGGCTAATGTTATTATTTTTATTAATTAGCACTTTTGCTCATGATACCTTTCTTTAGATTCAACTAGTTTTTGTTCTTTAGTCTGCCCATTTGGGAACTGCATGATCTGGTAGGGCTACCAGTCACATTCCTCACCTCCTTGGACATAGACTCAGGCCTGACCAGTTACATAGTCCATGGTCATTGGGTAGGTGGCCCAGACTGAGCCAATCATAGTCCCAGTTCCCATTCCTAAAGTCCCTAAAGCTCTTCTAGTTTCTGAAATTTATTCACCCCAAAACCAAAAAACCAAGCTCATTGCCGTTGAGTCAATTCCAACTCATAGCGACCCTTTAGGACAGTAGAACTGCCCCATAGGGTTTATAAGGAGTGCCTGGTGGATTCGAACTGCCAAACTTTTGGTTAGCACTCGAGCTCTTAACCACTGTACCACCAAGACTCCTAAAAAACTTTTTTTATGCTTGATCTAATTTAATCAGGTTCAATCCCTTACTGGAAAAAGTACTAACTAAAATGCCTGTGTATTCACTGAATACCCACAATAACTGAGATATATCAGAAAAAGGCTGAAAGAGATTAATTAACTTGAGGAAGACCGGAATAAGATTTTAAATCTATGACTCCCAATTCCATGCCTGTTGTTCATTCCAAAGAATACTAACTTGTTTCCAGAAACCTATAAAATCCCTGTCTGGTTTTTAAGGTCCAGTTGGAATGTACAGGAGCCTTGGTGGCACAGTGGCTAAGAGCTACAGCTGCTAACCCAAAGGTCGTTCGAATCCACCAGCTGCTCCTTGGAAACCGTATGAGGCAGTTCTACTCTGTCCTTTAGGGTCACTGTGAGTCAGAATGGACTCGACAGCAACAGGTTCGGTTTTATTTTTTTGGAATATGTAAGTCTTCCTATCCCTACTCTGCCCTTCCAAGTTTCTCTGAACTTTAATACTTTGTTAAACAACATAAGACCTATTATGTTTTGTATCAAAACTATGTTAACGCCCATTAGATTAGAAGCTACTTAAGTGGACCAACAGTTTTGTACATTTTTACATCTTTTATTGTATGCAGAACCATTCATGATGCCTTGTGTAAATGAATTTAATTAACGATATAATCAACATTGCAGATGTTAGCACTGTCGTTATTTTTGGAGAGGCAGTAGAAAGTGGTGGTGAAGAGCTCTGATGCCCAGTCTGGATTCAAATCTCTTATTAACTGGGTAACCTTGGGCAAATTATTTCATCTTTCTCTGCCTCCTTGTTATCATATAATAAATGGGGATTAACTAATCAGACCATTAATCTTAATGGTTGTCAGTATTAAATAAGTTCACAATAAAACTAAGCACTTAGGAGTGAGTCTGACGTGTGCTAAGCCTCCAGTAAGTGTTGTTACTATTTGGTTATAGAGAACATTTAATTTTAAGGTGTCTGTAAAATCATAGTGCTTTACAAATAGTTGCTGATAGGAGTTTTGAAATGCCCCAAAAGAAACCATAATCGTCATCATTTATAGTTAGGACTTTATTTCACTTTGATACTGATTTTGGAAAAACGCAAATGAGACTATGCATCTCTTCAACTTCAGGACACATTTGTGTTATTTTAATCTTACTAAAAAACCCTGGAGATTTATGTTATTTTCAAGTTAGTTTGGAAATTTTTCTCTTTTAGTTACTTTTCAATACCCTATCTTAACAGCTAAAATGCATTTATGTCAAGTTTTGTATTTCACAACTCTACTGGCCTGTTTCCCGGGTATTTTTCCCTTAACCAATAACTGCTTGCTTTGGTGCCTGTTGTGATTTCTGTTATTGGATTTTCAAGTTACTTCAAAAGTTATGAAACACATTTCATCAAGTCAGAAACACACCCAAATATGCACAGACAGAAGTCTGTTGCAGTTGTCCAGGCCAGCACTGAGGAAGCCTGCTGGGGACAGCCCAGCCATATAGTAAATCATCTTGAGCACCATGTATAAGGTCAAATATTTCCAGCTTCTTTGATTTACTGCCCATTTTCCTGATTCATCATACCAAGAAAATGAATGGAACACTCATGCAAAGAGATAGTTCTTCAAATTAAGAATGCATTGTAATTGACTAAAATCAAGACAATAGGTGTTGAGGAATACATGCATAGAACAGCAATCAAGGTAGGGATTTTGTCTGCTATTTCAGCAGGTGATACAGTGCTGTTTTTAATAAAGGTGATGTTTCTTCCTGAATGCCGCAGTGTCTTACGTAGAAGAAAATACATGGAGTAGGACTCTTGATAGCCTAAGACTCAAGACCTGTATGTGTTTAACCCAGTGTTTTACAAACACTAGAGTTATGCTGTCTAACACAGCACCCACTAGTCATATGTGGCTGTGGAGCGCTTGAAATGTAGCTAGGTAATTAAGTGTAAAATGTACAAGGGAATTCAAAGACATATGAAAAAAGAACGTACCTATTAGAACTGATAGAATTTTGGATGTATTGGGTTAAATTAAACAATTATTTAAAATCCCACTGTTTTCTTTTTACATTTTTTTTTTTTTTAAATATTTTAT
>NW_004444021.1:1214108-1300238 GCF_000243295.1 Trichechus manatus latirostris
GGGCACCATCTAGCTGTACTGGACTCAGTCCAGTGAAGGTCTTGGTAGCTGTGGACAATTAGTCCTTTGGACTAATCTTTTCGTTGTATCCTGTTTCTTTTTACATTTTTAATGCAGGAACTACAAAATTTAAAATTACGTGGCTTGCAATATATTGCAATTTGGGTAGTAGCACTGTAAGTTGGAATCGACTTGATGGCAATGGGTACTACAGCGTGGAACACTTTTTTTTTTTCCTTTCAAAGCAGCTCTATTTGCATTCTATGGACATATATGTTCCCAAGTTTTAGAAAAGCAGAAATTCTGGGTAAAAAGCTAAGATTTGAATATGAAAGATGTGGGTCTTGGTGACTTGGAGAAGTCACTGTCTTGGTGACGCTCTTGGGCCTCTGTGAAGGGTTGGACTATTCCAGTTCAAAAATGCTATGCTTTGGTTTGATAATATCGCCTCTCTTGAGCGGGTGAAGGGAAACCGATCTGATTTTCTCTTCAAATATGTCAGCTGTAATAGAAGAGAACAATCCACACTTTGAAATCATACTCTAAAACTTGCATTTGAAATTAGTCGTATTTTTATTTTAAGTTCAAATACACGGAGTAAGAGTTGACCTGTCAGAGCACTGGAAAATTACTAAGCCCTGGTTTACAAACCCATTTTTTCAGAGTTCTTTAGCCCAATCACAAGATTAGATTTTTTTTTTATGTTGTTATTATGTTGTGTTTTTTAATATGTTAATTCCTTCAGCCAAATTCCTTTCTTCCTCCACACCTCCCACAGGACTGGGCTGAGCACAGTCATGCATTAAAAAAGCTTCCCAAATTAGAGTAGCTCCCTGGAGCTGTAGAGGAGGACAAGAATGTGATATTCTGCAGGACCTAAATAAGGATAGGTTATCAAATATATTCCAAGTCCTTGGATGTATATTCTGTGTTTTGTTAAAGACAGAACACTAGAAATGGGTTCTGTAACGTTCAATTAAATCGCATTATGCTTGGTAAAATAGAGCGGTCAGTGAAAAAGAGGAAAACCCTCAATGAGATGGGTTGACAACAGTGGCTGCAACAACAGGCTCAAACAGCAACAATAGTGAGGATGAGGTAGGACCTAGCACTGTTTCATTCTGTTGTGCATAGGGGTCACTATGAGTCGGAACAGACTCTATGGCACCTAACAACAACAACACAATGTGTATAATTGAAGCTTACTAGATTTTCAGAAGTCCCGCAGAATTTGAGTTCATTAACTTAATGGGATCAATCTGAGAAAGGTTATTTTATATAGCTATATATATAGATATGGAAATATATAGATACCTCTCTATATATCATATATATATGTATCTACATCTAGATATATATGGAAACCCTGGTGGCATAGTGGTTAAGTGCTATGGCTGCTAACCAAAAGGTCGGCAGTTCAAATCCACCAGGCGCTCCTTGGAAACTATGGGGCAGTGCTACTGTGTCCTACAGGGTCACTATGAGTCGGAATTGACTCAACGGCAACGGGTTTGGCTTTTTGGTTTATATATATATATATATATATATGCATATTGTAACTACACGCCTTAAAGTATATGTATATAGATCACTGCATGATATCTATGACAATTTTCTACCTGGCACAATGTACATCAGATGAAGTTTAACTATATTGAAATATGTGAAAATTTTTCATTTGTAATCAGTTGGAATTATCAAAACATATTTTAGAAAAACAACTCGTTTTTGTTAATGTTGAAAGAACTTAAATGATTAAAACAGATTTGTGTTGCTCTAACATATGAAGAAAAATGATAGATTTTATATCAATTTAATTAAATGTTACTATATTTGTTTCCAAAATAGCACAAATTGGATAGCTTATAAGAACTGAAATGTATTGTCTTGCAGTTTTGGAGGCCAGGATTCCAAAGTGTTGGCAGGGCCCTGCTTTCTGTGTCTGCTCTAGGAGAAGATCCTACTTTGTCTCTTCCAGTTTCTGGTAGCCTTAGGCATTCCTTGGTGTTCCTTGACTTCTAGATGCATCATCCCTCTTTGTGTCTTTCTGTCTCTTCTCTTTTATAAGGGCATTATTCACGTTGGATAAGGACTCAGTTTACTACTACAATATGACTTCTTGTTAACTGATAACATCTTCAAAGACCCTATTTCCAGATAAGATCACATTCACAGGTATAGAGGTTAGGATTTCAACATCTTTTTCGGGAATACAATTCAATCCATAACAATTATGTATCCAACAGAGGTGTTAAGATTCGGTAAAATTTATATTCATATTATTTTATATTAAAGAATCTAGTTTTTTTTTAAAAAATTCTATCAAATCATGCTCATACTTATCCAAGTCCTGTCTCCATTCAGGAAATTCTACCTATTTCTTCCCCTCATACCACTTCTAAGTGGTTCACTTAGAAGCAGAGCTTTACATTCAAAAGAAGCAGAGTCAATCCTGCTGCCTAATTTCTTAGAGTTAGGTCTTTCTTGGCCTAAGTGGGTGGAAAATAAAGTGATGGTTACGCTGTTTACTAAGTAGCAGACTTCACCAGGCTGACAGTTCCAGTCCAGGGCTGTTTTTCAACATGACTTGTTTAAAATTTGGCAAAATAATTCATCTAAGAAGCCATACAAATGCTCCATTTTTCCTAATTAAACTTTATCCCTCTTTCCATGAACCATGTTGTACTCTTTGACAGAAATGCCCTTTCTGTTCAGTTATGGACAAGAACAGTTAGGAAACATTTGACCTGTTAAGGAAAATACAGCTGCCAACTCCACTTATAGATACTGTGGTTAAGCTCTAATCAAAAAGCAACTTAAAAATGCATATGTTCTTTTCAGTAACTTATTTTTCCATGTCGGTTCTAATAACTTTAATTTAGATATCCAAGGACCAGGTACATTTTGTGTGGATAATTTTTTTTTTTTTAACTTGCCACAGAGTTTTGGATAGAACATAAATTACTATATTGACATTATTGCATATGTGTCTTTTTTTCATTAATATAATATTTAGATCTAGGGGGATAAGCATGTGAACATAGTTATCCTTTAGTTTTCAAATGGCTACTTAGGACCTTCTCTGTGAAAAGTCCTGTTCGAGGAGGCAAAATAGGACAATGATGAAGAAGCCAGACAGTCTGAAACTGAATCCCAGCCCTGCCACTTCCCATTGTGTGAACTTGAGCAAACGACTTAACCTCTCCATGTCTCAATAGTTTCTCTATTTAATGAGGATAATGTTAGTGCCATCCTTCTATAGTAGTTGCAATGACTAAATGAGCTATTACATGGGAAGTGCTTAAAACCGTGTGCCCAGCACATAGTGTGATAGACATTTTAGCTACTATAATTGTCACGATGGTGGTGGTGATGATGATGATGATGATGATGAACATATTACAGAGAATGGAGATAAAGAGGAAAACTTCTCCGCCTTCAGGGAAAGGGAGGAAGAAGATAGAGGAGACCAGCATGTAAGCAATTAATTATAATTCAAGGCAAAATGAAATGAGCACTGTAATGGAGATATAAGCAGGGTGACCATCTGTCCCATCACACTCCTGGTTTATTCCTGTTTCCCAGCATAATTATAATTTCATCCCATTTCACTCTCAGAATTAACCTGTGGCCACTGTAAATAAAAACAACTTGGTATGAGAAGCCAGAGAATGGACTTAAGGCCTCATGAAGGAAAAGACTGGCTGACCCATAAAAGGAACAGGGATAGGGATAGGAAGGAAAGCTATTTCTCTGTCCCTTGCCAAGCTTTTCCTGAAAGAACACTGTAAGGGTGAAGGCTGGTTTTCCCTTGAATTTTCAGTACAGCAGAAAAGAGAAAAATTCCCAATGAGACTGCATTCGTTTCCTATTAACCTTGTACCAAATTATCACAAACTTAGTGGCTTAAAGCAACACGGATTTAATGTCTTACAATTCCGGAAGTCGAAGTCTAAAATGGTCCAGAGGGCTGTTAACATCTGGAGGCTTTAGGGGAGAATCTGTTTGCTTGCTGTTTCTAGCCTCTAGGAGCTGCCTGCAATCCTTGGCTCATGGGCCCTTCCTCTATCTTCAAAGCTAGCAGAATAACATTTTCTCTCCTCTCTGACTTCTGCTTCTGTCTTTACTTCTATATATATTCTGACCCTCCTGCCTCCCTCTTATATGGAGCCTTGTGATCACATTGGACCTACCTAGATAATCCAGGGTAATCACCCCATTTTAAGATCCTTAATTTAATCACATCTGCAAAGTCTCTTTGACCATGTGAAGGAACATATTCACAGGTTCTGGGGATTAATACACAGACATCTTTTGGGGGGGCCATTATTCAGCCTACCACAGTGACTCACTGCTTTCATTGCTCTGGTATCAAGAACATACAGTGAAACCTCTGAGAGCCGGAATTCAACAGGACTGGCTTGTTTTTCTGGGTCTCACAAGTTTTCCACCTTTTAAGGGTGCAGTCACCACTTTTCTATCGCTCTCTATTCATTGGAAAATATTCGAGTTTTTTTTTCTGACAGGTTTCCACCTTGCACAGGTTCCAGCTTTTGCAGGTGTTACTGTAGTATTTAGAGCCAAATGCCGTCCTATTGGAAGAGGCTGCATAGGGCCAGCTCACTAGTGTTTCCTCCCCATTGCTAACCCCACATTGTCTCATGATCTTGTCTTTCCTTCCAGTTCCACTCTCTACAAAAGGTTTAAGATTAACCGACGTTCCTCCTTGGAGGGTGGAAAACAAGTGACAATGATCTAGGAATGACAAACCAAACAAAGCACCCATCTTGGGACAAGAAAACCAGGATGTCACCAGATAACCCCCAAGAAAAGATTAACTCATCTGGGATGTGACCACTTCAAGGAGGAACTAACACAAACTTCTAAGACCCATAATCCTGTCCCTATAAAAGCCTTCAGCTGATCTCCAGTGGGGAAGATGGGTTTTTTGGAGGAATCTGTTCCCCTCTGCCTCCTATATATCGATATATAATAAAACTCTTGCTGCTCACCTCACCCCTGTCTCAGAATTGACTATTGTGGCAGGCGGCTCCAATCCACATTATTGCAGTAACACTATTAAAGATGAAGGGTTCAAAACGTTAACAATCTCTTGCACACGGCTAAATTAGCTAAATGCGTTTCCAAAACCAGAATCAGGCACTCACTTACTGAGAAAATGAGACTCCAAACTTCAAAGTGACTTCTTAGATATATGTTTAAACTAGGAGAACACCAGTGAAGGAAATCCACATTATCTGAGAATAAATGGTACTGGAAAGAGACTCTTAAAGCAAATCCTCTTAAAATAAGTGAAAGAAATCCATAGTAAATAATGATAAAGAAGATTGACTGGGTGTTTTCTCAACAAAAGGAACTTAAAATTCTAAAAATAAATATGTTTAACAAAATTCAGGTTTAATTTCAATTGTGCTGTAATTTGTTGAAAAAAGAATAAAACGGGTTGACTCTTTTGGGATAATATTTGTCAAAAAATGTGATAGAGTATGACTGCCTTTATATATGTCTTTCATGGCATGATCATAAAAAGTTATTTCTGAAAATATATTGGAGGGATTACCAATTTTCTCAAGCACCTCCCTTAATTATGCACCTCTGAAGACTATTTTGTCATCATTTTTTAATGTATTTTTCTTTATTTGTTAACAATTTTAATTCTGCCAGTCCTCATTTCTTAGTGTTATGGGATTTGATTACAGTATTTCTCCAATATTACTTCCATCAACTACATTAAATCCTACATTCTCAATAATATTTGTATGTTTACTTCATAGTTGATTTAAGTCATATTTGCATAGAATATCAGGTCATACAATACAAATACAACAATTAAAAGACTGGATGGGCTAAGATGTTGCTGTCATGGGTGGGAAGCTATGTGCTTCTATTAAAAGGAGAGGGATGTTTGGGCAGAGACTAACAAAATCAAAAGTTCTAAATGAACCCTTGAAAACATTGCCCTGAGATAATCTTTAAACCTTAACCCTTAAACCAAAAAATCCCCTAAAGTCTTTGTAAAACCAAACAATAGCTTAACTAGTAAAGAATGTCTGCCTTGAGCATTGTGCTCTTTTAAGATCTATCTATATGGGATTAAACTGACAACAACAACTTGAAAGATTAGATGGGAAAACTCAGGGGGCAGTTAGTTTATATTAATGGGAGAGAAACAACTCAGAAAAGGAGGGTTAGAATGGTTACACGACCTGAAAATGTAATCAGTGTCAATGACGTGTACATGTAGAAATTGTTGAATTGGTGTATGTTCTGCTATGTGTATTCTCAACAACAACAACATAAATAAATTATTTTTTAAGAAGTTCTAAATGAATTTTTCATCATATGATGACTTTTCCTTCCCTATGCAAACTTTTTTTTTTATTATGGGAAACTAAAATAATGAATGCCTAAGTAATCAGTTCAGCCTTTTACTTAAATAGAGATGCAATAGCTTGGGGAAAAAGAATTGGGGGTACTAAAAATCACGTTAAATTTGCCTTAAAATTGTGCTCCTTATTTTCCTATTATATTAAGTACAATTAGTATTGTGACTTTTCAGAAGCAGATAGCCAGGCCTGTCTTCCGAGTGCCTCTGGGTGTGTTTGAATCGCCAACCTTTTGGCTACTAGTTGAGCACTTAACTGTTTGCACCACCCAGGGACTCCCTAGTACATTTAATTGAGAGGTGAATTTTTTTTTTTTTTTAACTAACAAGCTTCATGTTGCTAGGAACTAGGTCTATATTGTTCACTATTGTGTCCCTAGCATTACGGTAGTATCTGATACAGAACAGGCACGAGTTCAATTTTGGGGGAGAAAGCAATATGTAAAATTTTTAAATATGTGATTATGCTGAGAGAGCTTTCACTAAACTGCAATATTTACCATAGAGAATTTATTATATCATATCAACAAATAATTCATTGTAGAAAGTGGGAGAATTCAATAAAAATGTCTTATTACCAATATTTAATGTAGGAAAAAAAGTACAAATATGAATAACCCCTTCTCCTTATACCATGAGTACTTTCTTGGTAGTAATCCTAACTCAACATCTCCTATATTTTTTCCACTGAACAGAGAGCATTATCCAAGATAGGTATTTGGAAAACTGGGGAAAAAATTTTTTTTTTGTCTAACAAATTTGGAAATAAACAGCATGCCACCTCATCCTTTTGTAGATTTAAAGGCTCTGATACATCCTGTTGCAAAAAAAAGATTTTTTTTTTACAACACTTCCTACACTTATTTGATAATGAAGCCTCCACCCTACTCAAATACCTACAGAAACACAATGAGTATACTTAAAACAGTTTTTTTTTAAAAATACTTATTTTTCTTTATTCCCTTCTTCCCAACCCATCTCTGTTCTATTACTTTGAGCTTTAAGAATTTGGCAAGTAGAGAATGAAGGGGAAAAAAAAAAAAAAGGTAAGTAGGTGAAGGAAGGCAAAGAGGAGGAGAAAAAAGTTGAAGAACAGAAATGTTCAATAAATGTTGAGTAAATGGGTAAACAAGAGGCCCTACACTGAGTCATGGCCACCTGGAGACCAGAGACTTGGAGGTAAAACTGCTGAAGAAGATGTGGGTGGGTCACCATCCACAGAAAGACTTAAGAAGAAGTTGTCATTCAATGTTTAATAATATAGTCACAAATGTCTGTGGTTGTTTGCAGAGGACAGCTAGGGACGGGTTGCTATTTTGGTTTCTTGTCTCCCAAAACAGGAGCTCTGGTGGCACAGAGGTTAAAGAGTGTAGCTGTTCACCGAAAAGTTGGTGCAGTTCAACCCTCAGCTACAACTCAGGAGAAAGTTATGGCCGTCTGTTTCCTGAAAGATTTACAGCCTTGGAAACCTTACGGAGCAGTTCTACTCTGTCCTATACGGTCCCTATGAGTGAGAATTGACTTGACTGGTAGTGGGGTTGGATTTCTCCCCAAAAATATCTGGGATTCTTATGTAAACGGGTCTTCCTTCTCTAGGGTTTTGTAAGCCAACGGGTCAAGGAAGAGCCATGGTTTCCTGACTGGCCTTACACTTACATAACTAAAAAGTCCGCTTAAGTAATTCTTTTTAAAATTATATATGTGTTTGTATGTGAATGGGGGTGCACAACACGTATACTATATATGTGTGGTTTAAAGAAGAATAAAACAAACACTTGATATATAAGGTTGCAGTATCTTTGGAGGCCCCCTTTGTGCCTGTGGAAGCCCTGGTGGTGTGGTGGTTAAGAGCTATGACTGCTAACCAAAAGGCCAGCAGCTTGAATCTGCCAGGCAGTCCTTGGGAACCCCACGGGACAGTTCTATTCCGTCCTGTAGTGTCGCTATGAGTCGGAATCAACTCGACAGCAGTGGGTTTGGTTTGTTTTTGGTTTTTTTTCTTTCATGTGCCTGTGCCTAATCACAGCTCTCTCTGTCCCCTCCAGAGCTAACCAAGTTTTGTGTTTTCCATTCTATGTTTTTGTTTTGTTTTAATTACCACATATTTACATATCTCGTAACTATATATTGTTTAGTTTTTCATATTTTTGAAGTTTGACTCTATGACCTCAAACTCCGTGAGCTGTTCAATGAGTTGCTTTTTGCTGTTGTTCAACATTATTTATGAGATTTACCCATGTTGACATGTGTAGCTATAGTTCATTTATTTTTACTGCTGAGTTTTAATCCGTTGTATGTCCGTAACATAATTTACTCACTCATTCTCCATTACTGGATATTTTGGTTGTTTCCATTTCATTTTGCCAATACTGCCTTGAACTTGCTTATCTTGGCATGTATTTAATGAGTAAAATTAGTGGGTTCAAGCATATTCACATCTTTTTAACTTTACTAGATGTAAAATTGTTTCCCAAGGTATATGTTGCAATTCATACTCTTACCAGCATTTTATAAAACTTACAGATTATCCACATCCCCAGCTCACTTGGTATTATTAAACTTGTAGCTAATTTGCAGCAGGTCAGCTAAGCTTGCTTCATGATAAGCCAGTAGGAGACGAAGCTTGTGGAATTTCGAGTTTACCCACTAAAAACGTATTTGTGTTCCTGCTTCCATATGAGTCAGCCTAAGTTCAGACCGAGCCACTCTAGTGTGGTGTTCTGTTTTAGGAAATAATGTCTTGGAATATAAATATTTAACTAAGATCTATATTCTTGAAGTTGAAAGATGGTCGCCAGTCCATTCTTTGCATGTTTTTGGACCAACAAGTGTGTCTGTCCAGGAGGGGAGAAGCTCCATCTGGGTCTTTGTGAGATGTACATTCCACAGAGGCACAGCTGATTGGTGACCAGATCAACAGTGGACATGGACTAATGTGACTTTACATTTCTCTCTTCTGTCTGATGTTTGGAAACAGAGCTAATCCATTTGTATTAAGTAACTGTTTGGGTTTTGGACAACTTAGAGTGGGATTGAGGTGGATGGGTAGAAGAAGATCGTAAAAAGTGTGATAGAGGATCTCATTCTTTATAAGGACACTTGGAAGTGGAAACCATTAACTGGAAGTATAAGAAATGTGACTGTATTTATATTCCGAGCTAGTTAAGCTAGTTATGCCAGTTCCATATCATTTGAGGATATAAAAACTCTCCTTTTGCCTCTTATTTCATACTAAATCCAACTTAAACTTCTTGCACAAGCTTTACCCTATACTAGCCCTATTATAACTAGTCATCTATATTTCTTACAACCCCCTCCAAAATTTCACCTTGTCTTATCAGTCTGGTCTTCTCAGAGCCTTGTGAATATGCCTAGATTTTATTGCTTGTAGGAATTCCAGTATTTTTAAGGTATTATGTTTTTCAGGAATTTCCAACATTTACTTTTGGTGAAGTATGAAGTATTTTTTCATTGATCTTGCCCTTCATGACTATAGGGGAAGAAGACCTCAAATAAAGCTCCTAGAGTTCAAACTCTATTTCCAAATCACGTTCATTTCCAGACCCTCAACCATGGTCCATGTGCCATTGCAAGTGATTAACTATTGTTCTCCCCAGTGGTGAAACTGGACATTGTTAAAATGTTACTGCTATCTTTATTGGAAGCCCTAGCAATTCTGCAAGTCTGTGACTCTTCTCAACACCAGTCACCTCTTCCTGACTTCCTAGTGCTATTGTTGTACCACATGCTACCCAAGAGTCTGATAAAAAAAAACTTCTGCCAATAGCACTATCCATTTCTTGACTCCTTATTGTGAGGAAAAGTATGCTCTATCCATTAGTCAGGACTCTCTTTGTAAAAGAAATCAAATGTAAACACGAATTTGCTTAAATAAGCAAATAAATATTGACACACATACCTGGGAAGTCTAAGCAAAGGGTAAACTTTGAGCACATTTGGATCTATGGAATCAGTTTGTCTCTGGGCTCTGCTTTCCTCTGTATGATGGCTTCATCCTTATGTAAACTCTTCCACATGTTAGGAAGGATGGCTATTGGCAGCCTCAGGTTAATATCTCCATAGCATATGAACCAAAAGAAAGAGAGCCTCTCCTTTCACAGTGTCCCTATATCTAATCTCATGAAGAACTCAAACAAGTGCTTTTTGGGTTACATCTCCGCCTCTTGGACTATCATGTTGATTAAAACCAAACCAAACCCATTGCCATCAAATCAATTTTGACTCATAGCAATAGTGACCTTATAAGACAGAGTAGAACTGCCCCATGGAGTTTCCAAGGAGCGCCTGGTGGATTTGAACTGCTGACCTTTTGATTAGCAGCCATAGCTCTTAACCACTAGGCCACCAGGGTTCCCCTCATGCTGGTTAGGGAGATAGATTATCATGATGAGCTAGGCCAGGTCTGGGCCCAGCACTTTGACCAGAAGATGGGTGGGGCAGTGTGTGACTGAAAAGACTTACTTAGGACCACATGGGATGGAAGAGGGGCATTTCCCCAATGGAAACAGCACAGTGAATTGTATGTTCAGCAAGAAAATATATATAAATTGGTCATCATTTTTAGGTATAGATTTTCTTTTCTTTAAGCCCATAAGGTTCACAGAGTTCAGAAAATAATTCTGATTCATCAGTTTACTGAGAGATGGAGGAAATCGCTCTACAACACCCACTTCCTTTTTTTCCCTCAACTTTCTTGAAGTGAGTAATTTAATGATGCATTTAAACTAGTGTTTTTCAAACTGTTTCATACAGTTCTGCAAGATGTCTCTCAAAAATATTCCAAAGAAATGCTTTTTATTTCTTCCTCATCGAAATTCATAAAGTACATTGTCATAATTAAGATTCTAAATATTTCTACATTAAAGAAAGTTGCTTAATTTAATTTAACCCAGTACTTCCCAAACTTATTTGACTAGAAAACTTTTTATGTGAAACATCTACTAGCATCTTGTGCAATTAGTGATTGAGGATCACAGCATGGGAAACGCTGACAAATAAAGAGATGTAGACTTTCTCTGGATAAGGCAGTGACATCTCTGAAATATTTTGCTAGAAGATAGTGACTTCCTGCAGGATGGAAGGAAACACATTAAAGAATCAATATGGTGCAACTTATGACACATTGTTATAGCTTGCTTAGTTGCCTGGAATTTCCAGTGAACTTGAAATTTCCAGTGGCAATTAAACCTTGAAATTCAGTGAAGGTATTGTTTATACAGCTTTGTTCATATCCCAAACTAAACCCATTGCCGTCAAGTAGATTCCAACTTACAGTGACACTATAGGACAGAGTAGAACTGCCCCATAGGATTTCTAAGAAGCGGCTGGTGGATTCAAACTGCCAACTTTTGGTTAGCAGCCAAACTCTTCACCACTGCGCCAGCAGGACCCCTTGTTCATATAGTACACTGTTCATATATGTACATATAGGTATTGTGCATATATTTAACATGCAACTTTCACTCTTTACGTTACTTTATTGTCTCTTTGGTTCATTTCTTGCTTACTTTTAATTTATGTTATTTGTTTGTATTATCTGTCTTCATGTTGTTTTAAAAGAGCCTTGGTAGCTGCAATGGTTAAGCGCTCAGCTGCTGACCAGAAAGTCAGCAGTTTGAATCCAGCCACGGCTCTGCAGGAGAAGAGACCTGGCAATCTGCTCCCGTAAAGTTACAGCCTAGGAAACCCTATGGGGCAGTTCTACTCTGTTGTATAGGGTTGCTATGAATTGGAATCGATTCAATGGAAGACAGCAACAGGTTATTTTAAATGCAGCTTTTTGTTCATTCAATAACTGTGTATTGAAAATATATGTATAGGCTCTGTGCTAGGTACCAAACATACCAAACCCATTGCAGTTGAGTAGATTCTGACTCATAATAACCCTGTAGGACAGAGTAGAACTGCTCCATAGGGTTTCCAAGGAGCGGCTGGTGGATTCAAACTGCTAACCTTTTGGTTAGCAGCCAAGCTCTTAACAGCTGCATCACCAGGGCTCCTGTGCTAGGTACAGGAATGGAAAGTTAACAAAATCTGTATGAACAACACCTTCACTCAGGCTCAAGGTTTAATTGCCACTGGGAATTTCAAGTCCATTGGAAATTCCAGACAACTAAGCAAGCTGTAACAATGCATCATGAGGAGATTCTAGGGTACCTCAGAAAGGGTTATGCCAGCTTGAATGATCAGATAAGTTTTCTTGGAAGAAATAATGCCAAAGGTAGAACGTGAAAGTGAGGTGACCATGAGGGAGATGCACTCTAAGTGCTGATGGGAGGGGAGAGAAAGCATGCTAGGTTCAAGAAACTGTATCTTTAGTATGGCTACATCATAGAAGGAGTTTAGGGAGGGAAATAGTGGATAGAATTAGCCTTGCAAGCTATTTTTAAGAGTATGGACATGATCAGATTTGCATTTTAGAAAGCTAACACTGACTACAATGTGGAAAATTGAATGAAAAGAAATAAGACTAAAAGCAATATAAACAGAGGGGATCTGTTTAACAATCCAAGGGAGAGTGGGCTTATTTTTTTAAATGAATATAAAACTCTCCCCAAATGGGAGCAACTTACATGAAAGTTAGTCTGGCAGTTGATTCATGCTCTCTCTAGCTCTCTGAAGCTTCAGCTAATGGGGTGATGAGAAACAGCAGGGAAGCAGGGGCAACAGGAATGACACACAGTAAATGCTTAAGACTCAGCAAGCAGCTGACCTATAAAATAGCTCACAACAGAGTCTTTCTATCCTATCTGCTCATCAGAACCACCGGAGAGCTTTTAAAAATGCTGAGGGTGGTGCACAGATTTTGATTCAATTGGTCTGGGATGGGGTCTTGAAAACATTTCCAAGTGGGACCAAAAGGCAAGATTGAGATCCAGTGAGAACTCAATGAGTCTACCCAGAAATTCAGATCTTCTATTTTAGCTTTTCTAATTTAGGTTTCATGGTCTAAGGCAGTGATTCTTAAACTTAGGTGGCATCAGAATTACATGGAGGACTTGTCAAAACACAGATTTCTGACTCAGTAGGTCTGGATGAGTCCTGAGAATTTGCATTTATAACAAGTACCCAGATGCTGCTGTTGCTACTGCTGGTTCAGAGACCAGACTTTGAGAACCATTAGTCTAAGGCAATTGTTTAGGAATGAGAATTTAAAAAAAAAAAAAAAAAATTGTTTTGTTGCTGGAGAAACTGAATTGTCCATATTTTCTCCCTTTGTCAATTTAGCTATACAGAGTCTTTTTATTTTCACACCTATACTCTACAAAAACATCAAAAAGGAAACAAAGATTTAAAAACTATGGCTTACTTTTATTTTATTACTAAGGTGAGAAATAAACACAGGGATTTGAAAATTTTCCTCAAAATGATTTCTATAATGTTTCTTCTTCTAAAAAGAATTCTGATTTAAATAAGGAGAAACTTTTTTTTTTTTTTTTAGAATGAGGCATATACAATGGAGAGCATATAAAATAATGTGATGGTTCACCACTATTTGTGGTTTAGAAGAAGCTCACCCAGACAGTACACATACTGGGGAAACCAGCACAACTTGTACAGGAAAGGTCATGGAAACTCCCTAGACACATCCAAACTCCCTAAAGCACCAAATTGTTGGGCAGAGGGCTGGGGGGACCATGGTCTCAGGGAACATCTAGCTCAATTGGCATAACACAGTTTATAAAGACAATGTTTTACATTCTACCTTGGTGAGTAGCGTCTGGGGTCTTAAAAGCCTGTGAGCAGCCATCTAAGATACTCCACTGGTCTCATCCCTTCGGGAGCAAGGGAGAATGAAGAGAACGGGATACAAGGAAAAGATTAGTCCAAAGGACTAATGGACCACAGCTACCAAGGCCTCCACCAGACTGAGTCCAGTACAGCTAGATGGTGCCCGGCTACCACCACAGACTGCTCTAACCAGGATCACAATAGAGGGTTCTGGACAGAGCTGGAGAAGGATGTAGAACAAAACTCTAACACACAAAAAAAGACCAGATTTACTGGCCTGAAAGAGACTGGAGAAACCCTGAGAGTATGGCCCCCGGACACCCTTTTAGCTCAGTGGTGAAGTCACTTCCGAGGTTCACCGTTCAGCCGGGGATTGGACAGCCCCATAAACAAAATGGGACTAATGAGACATAGCAGTCCAGAGACAAGGACTAGAAGGCAGAAGGGGACAGGAAAGCTGGTGATAGGGAACCCAAGGTTGAGTAAGGACAGTGTTGACATGTAGTGGGGTTGTTAACCATTGTCATAAGGCAACATGTGTACTAACTGTTTAATGAGAAACTATTTTGTTCTGTAAACCTTCATCTAAAGTGAGAATAGCAGCACAACTGGAAGAACGTAATCGATGTCACTGAATTGTGCATGTAGAAATTTTTAAAATGGTGTATCTTTGGCTATGTATATTTTCACCAAAAAAAAGTTCGAGAAGAGAGAGGGTTGACATGTCATGGGGTTGTTAACCAATGTTATAAAACAATATGTGTACAGACTGTTTAATGAGAAACTATTTGTTCTGTAAACCTTTACCTAAAATACAATAAAAAAAAAAAGCTTAAAAGAAAAAAAAAAAAAAGAAGCTCATCCAATATAATCATTAGAGTAGTCTGTCTGACCGTTTCTGTCTGAAATAAGGCACAGTATCTAACAAAATCCGGTACCTGGGGCTTCCTCTCTCCTCATAACTCAGAGTCAGAATCAAGTCCATTTTAGCCTGATCATGCTAGTACATTATTCTTTACGTGGCGTTAACTCTTCTTCAATTCTCTAGTATTTTTGGTTAGTTTATACAAGATGATTTTTCTTCCAGCAAAATATTACCAAGGAAAATTTTAACCACTATGGATTTTATAGTCAAGCCTGACATGTTTCCCAAATACACACATCATTTCAAGGTACTTGTAAAAAATAAAATCTTTTTTGTTTTTAAACTGTGCATTGTTTAATCACATTAAGTATAATCTAAGGTCCAGAATTTAATATTTTTTAAATAAAATAATTCAATTAAAAAAAGTCGCACAATATCAAAGGTCTTTTCTACACTATGCTTAGCACATTAACATATCTTATGCCTATTTAGTGACTGAAATCTTGTGGGTAGCAAGATATTTTCATACTGAATATTTTTTTTAAATACATGTTATAAAATAAATCTGACACGTTTTGTACAAATCACACATATTCTTACACCAGTATTATTTTTCAGCAATAATAAAGTAAGATCTATTCAAAGGCTAAAAAACATAATAATTACTACAGACTTTTATTTCTGAAAATGCAATATCAAACATCATAAGAACTGTGAATATAAAAGGCAAGACCCTCAAAATAAAATAAAATGATGCAATCTTGAAATTAAGGAACCAACAGATTTCTCCTCAATTACGAAAAAAATCTGGGTAAACAGATGGATCCTGCACTGAGCCCTGAAGGCCAACAGACTCAGCTTTTGTTGGACCATGACCATTAGCTATGGCTTTGCCCTTTCCTTGTCATTAACTCACAGTACTTTATCAGGCCAGAAGATTCCAGAAATAAGGTGAGTACTATATTAACTTTTGGAAACATCTTAACTGAGAGGAAAAGCTAACAAACCAACACTTTTCACTTACTTGTCATCCTAGATTAAGTCACCAAAAAGCCGGAGAACTTTTCATCAATTTTGGATAATTGCTGCATTTCACATTTACCAAGACTTTTTATCCTATTTTCTTCTTCAATGAGAAGATCCCTGCACTCACCAAAATTCCTTTATGAGAGAAGTAATGTCGTTTCTGCAGTCTCACAATTGTCATTTCCAGACCCTAAGAATTCTTGATTTACCCAGAGACATTTCAGCATTTCAGGGTAATGAGAAATTATTTTAAGATACATTATAATCCTATGAAGGATTGCACACAACAGAACTGAAGCTTCTGTTATGAGACTCTAGTAAGATTTACTGCTAACAATTCAAATCACAGAAAAGGCACTTAATTACCATTCAAGAAACATTTATTAAGTACCAACGCAAGATATTATGCTAGATGCTTTTCAACATAGATTCAGTTTCACTTTAAGTGTGTATATTGTTTAACATTACTTATTTATAGGCTAAGGAGACACATTTTAACTCATAATAAAACAACAACAGAATGCCTGAATGGTTAAACATTCAGCTAAGTTAGCCATTAATATAAGAAATTAATATGGAGTATTTTTACAATGGAAACCTAGTGGCATAGTGTTTAAGAGGTATGGCTGCTAACTAAAAAGTCAGCAGTTCAAACCCACCAGGTGCTCCCTGGAAACCCTATGGGGCAGTTCTACTCTGTCCCATATGGTCGCTATGAGTTGGAATCAACTTTGAAGGCAATTGGTTTGGTTTTCTTGGTTTATTTTTACAATAAAGAATAAAGAATATTTGTGACTGAAATTGGACATTGAGATAAAGTGATGTTATTGGATATTATTGACTTTTGGAAATTTTCTTCAAGTGTTTGATATTTTCATTGGGAAATAAAATCTAATTCTGTCATCCTATAAGATTGCAAGAATATTTTCATCATTTTGAATATTTTGAGTAAAAAGAAGTAATAAATTTGTCAGAAGCAGAGCAAAGTATGAGCAAAATATTTACAGCATTTCTCTCCTTCTCTTTTCCCCCTTGTTTTGTGCCAACAAGGGTGATAACCTTGAAATATTTGCCTCTAGCCAATGCAGTAAAGGATGTAGTCAAGCAGGAGTCCCAATGAAAGCAATGTAACATTATTTATGGCTCTTGGAAGTGGTTATGTGTATAGGTTGATCAATAAACAATTTGATCTTAGCACTTTAAACAGGAAGAGAAATTAGAGATAGTCTATTCCAGTTTCCTAATTTTACTCAGAGCTAATGTTTTAAATAAGCACTGTTTGTAGGGTTCCATTTATCATGTTTACTCTTGTAGTATAGATACCACATCTGGTGGCACACTCTGGTATGGCATAGTATAAACTAGGAAAAAATTGGTTGATGACTCGTAAGCTCTTGTGCGCTGGTGTGTTAAACATACTCCCCCACCCCACCCCTGCCCCAGAGAAACGATTCTACAGCAGGTCACCGTTCGTTAGTTCTGAGAAATGCAGAGCCATACAATGTAAAAGTTTTAAAAAAGGACTTTTTCTTTTTTCTTTTTTGAATGAGTGAGAAGTCTTCTCTAAACAAGTTACAACTTTTTCATTAAAATGTAATTGTTTTGTCCCTTCCTCTAGGGACAAAACTATAAGGAAAAGGGAATGTTACCTAAACAAGAAACTGGGAAGACCACAAAGCAGTCCTTGACTAACTTCCCACACTTGACTAACAATCAGAATCATCTGGGGATACTTGCAAAAATACAGGAACATAGGCCCTTTCCCTGGAGAGTCAATGTTTATGGGCAAGTATGCGGTGCTACCCAGGAATCCAGACGTTTCAGGGTTATTCCAGGTGATTCTGATAATCAGCCCAGTTTGAAAACTTGGCCATTAGAATAGGCTCCAGTGGTTCCCAACGCTGGCAGATAAAATCAAATGAAACAGAGAAAACTGGGCCCCATATCCAGAGCTTCTGAATATGTCTCTTTTCCCCTTGTTTCGTGCTACCTGGGGTGGGGATGTGATTTTGCATTTCTAGGAAGTTCTCAGATAATGCTGATGATGGTGTTCCAAGTTTGACACTTTGAGAACCACTGTGTTAGATTATACTGTGCTAACAGCCCCCACAACCAAAATGGTTAAAATAAAAAGAAAAGTGTATTTTTAAGTTTTGCTTCATGATCATGGCTGGTTGGAGGGGATTCTGTTCCTCAGCATTCTCATTCAGAGACCCTTGATTTGACCATTACCACAAAGTTCAGTTTTATTTAGCCTTTGGCACTCCAGGATAAGTTTTTTTTTCTTTGAGTTTGGAAGCAGTTGCCTCTTTCAGGTCTACAAGTCTCAGGATTTATGGACTCTTTCATTTCACTCCTGTTTGCAGACTGGCCAGTTATTTTCTGATCTCATCTTGTAAAACCTTGCCAAATACAGACAACAAAAACAATGCCAATATTTTGTTTACTGACTTCTCCTAGAAGTACAAGTTTTGTGCGGAAAGCATCTATAAAAGCAATGATTTTACAAATATTTTGCCACTGCATAACACAGATCCACAGTTCTTCTGTCTGATAAAAATTTTCTTACTACTCACAGCCTTCTTCTAAATCATGGTACATATTTGATGTTTTTTGTAACATTACCCCATTAAAATACATTTGATATTTTTTGTAGCAGTATCAATTTCTGGATCAGCCAAGAGAGAAAAAAATAATTTGTAGTTAAACACTCAAAACCTTAGAGGACAACAAAATTTTATTTCTCACTAACCCTACATTTTAAATGCAATTCACCAGTATTTCACAGGAGGAAGGAACATGGCAAATAGCATACCAGCTCTTATATGCTTTCATTCACTTTTCATTGATCAAACTAAGTCACATGACTATGCAAAACTTCAAAGAGATAGGGAAATGGAATCTTACTGGGTACTATAAAGAGGGGAACTGCAGATATATTGTGAATAGTCATAGCAACTACTGAAACAGTAGTTACCAAATACTGGTTCTTAGTTTGTGTTTGCTGTATTAAAATAATTTAGGAAATTTGTAAAATGTACAATCCTGGGTTTCCAACCTTGCAGATTCTAATGTATTTTTTATGGGGAAGCTCCAGGTGTCTGCAATTTTTAAAACCCTCCTTGGGATTTTGATTCTGTATCAGTCAATAAAGCAGAAAACAATCTAGTTATTTCTAGCAGAAAGAGATTTAATACAGGGAATTAGGTGCTTGCCATTAGGAGAGAGAGTCAAGAAAAGTCACTGCTAGATCTCAAGGTTGTCCCTAGTTTTCAGGGGTTCAGTAAGTGACAGGAACTGCATGAAGCCAACAATGGTAATCACAGTTACCTAAAGCATGAGACAAGTACTTCACAAGAAAATGCCAAAAGGATGCAGCAATATCTTTGCTAAAATCCATACAACTGCCCACTGTTGCTGTAAGAACAATAATATGGCTTCTACTAGTCTTCTTTCTTCCAAATCTCAGGTAAGTCCTTCTGATTGGTGGAACCTAAACTGGAAACTCCTGGTAGAAATTCTGGCAAGCATAGTTCTCAGGCTCTTAGCCATTGCAGTGGGTGGCTGGGTGGGTGGGGGACCAGGAGAGAGGAAATGGTGTTCAATTGTCAACACATAAGCTACCACAGATGGGCAAGTAGGTTTTAGTAGTACTTTGTCCCTAACTATGAAGGTCACTTAATCCCTGACCAAATGCCAAATGTGAGGGGGCTAGTAGGATCTGAGGGTCTGGGAAGAGGAAGAAGAAGAAGGAAAAGGAGGAGAAAGAGAAGGAGAAGAAGAAGAAAAGACATCTAAGAGACAGAAAAAAAAATCGAGGTTTGAAGTGATCAGGATGAGACCAGACTGCTCAACGCAGCTAATAATATAGATGCAATCAATATGTTTAGCAAGGCCAAAAAGAAATGTGATCAATGAAGGAAGTCATTACTCTTTTGGAAATATACCCAGACAAAGAATCCCACAAAAGACATGGACTTTTGAAGGCTGTCCTTTTATGCGTAGGTGATTTATAGAGTAGGCTTTGGATACAAAAGGAAAGAGATCACAAGAGGGGCCATAAATCTGTGTTGGGAAAATAGAGGTCCACACAAAATAAGGCAAATATTTAGAGAGAGAGAAATAAATGTTAAAGGTATAACCACAGGGGAAAGCAGCAGCTAAGGCAAGAAGCATAGCATGCTAAAAACTAGAGTTCAATGAACAGAAAGAACCAGTTATTAAGATTCCAATTAGCTTGACTGGCTCTGCCAAGTTTGCATCTGTACAGACACCATTTCTAAAATCAGGGTTTGGAACAGAGAATATCCATGGTCCAAAATATGCAGTTTTGCAACTGACAGTACAAAGGGACAATGAAGTTGTCATTGATTTGGGTAGTTCGAGATAATCAGATAATCACATTAGCACAGAACCACACTTTCAACCTTCTCTGAATCCTTATCTTAGTTATATTTTGGGGAGACGAAAAAGCAATGTTCTTTTCTCTCGGTAAATTAAATGAATGCCTTGCCTTGCTGTAATATCTAAATACATTTTAGATTCCATTCAGAACCTTTAAAAATGCTTAGATAGAAGAAATACCAAAGATAATAAACATAGATTTGACCACAGACCATATTAAAGTTAAAAACTGCTTTGTGTCAAAAAACAAACAAAAAATACAGAAATATGTATTGGAAAGGAAGGGTGCCTATGATAGATTACTGAGTGAACAAATTGTAGCATAATATGTATACTATAATCACATATTATAAAATTAAAGCTTGTATATGAAGAGGTACACACTAAACTGAAGGAGCCCTGGTTATGCAATGGTTAAAGCACTCAGCTGCTACCCAAAAGGTCAGAGATTTGAACCCACCAACTGTTCTGCAGGAGAAAAGACCTGGCAATCTGCTCCCATAAAGATTACAGTCTAGGAAACCCTGTGGGGCAATTCTACCCTGTCCTGTAGGGTCACTGTAGGATCACTATGAGTCGGAATGGACTTGACTTCACACAACAATGACACACTAAATTGGTAAAGTGGGTAGGAGGCAAAGGCAAAAGAGGAACTTACACTTTTTACTTTATACACTTCAATTCTACTCAAAATTTTATGATGAGCCCTTTGTTTTGTAAATATAAAAGATTTATGATTTGAATATTAAAATATTTGACTTAAGAAAGTTAATTATTTGCATATTTTCATGACTCCCTTGGCCTTAGATTTCTTTCCAGCAGTATTTTATACCATAAATCAATGGAGTGATATCTGCTGAGTTGTAAGGAAAAGCTTGTTTCACAAAAGTATCGTATTTGTTGGAAGTTGAGGCATCAGGAAGATGTTCTCCAATCAGCAAATACTAGAAATATATTACTCATGGATAGATAAACAAATAAGTAAATTATTCTTTCATAAGAAGTCATTATGTAAAAGACTAGTTGTGAATATGTAAACCATTTAAACATATAATTAATTCTAAAATAATATGGAATATGACTACAGAATAGAACATAAAATTATGATTCTTGAAATAAAAAGAATAGTAAGAATAATTTTTCACAAACAAAACAAAAGAAAAATTTTATGATGTTCCATCAAAATTGGGAAGTAGAGATGAAGGAAGCATAATTGCAAAAATTTTCTCATCTTTCACATAAGAAGTGTAGTGAATGCTGTGATGTGCTACCCAGATTCCCCTTCAGGAGTGGAACACGTATTTTCTTAGCTGCCAGGAAAGCTGCTGGGAGTGCTGTCTAGATCAACAGCCCTCAGCAATCAGATTTCTTCAGGAATTGCCTCACTTGAAGCGATCACCTGGACCAAGGTCACATCAAGGTCAAACCCTCTTCTAAGGACAGCCTACATACAATGACTGGTTTACGTAGTGTCCCCTCCCCCAAACTCTGAAAGACATTCTCAGCCTCAGAGCTCCATGTGGGTTGCTAAGGATTTTATTGAGAATGCATAGCAACCCACCTTCTCTCTCTGCCCAAATCTGTTTCCTTCTTTTCCCCCCTCACAAGTGTTGATTCCCAAAAGCACTTCCAAAATATCTTCCTGCACCCAAATTTCCATCTCAGAGACTTCTCAAGAATCCAGTCTTTGAGGAGCAGTCAAAGGGTTATGCGGTATTTTAATCTATGCATTAGAAAAATCTATGCAGAACATTATTTAAGGTCAAAAGTCACCTCTATTTGATCCACAAATGTTTTATCTTACCATGTGCCACCCAGAAAAAATAGAAGAAAAAAGGAATACTGAAAA
Source organism: Trichechus manatus latirostris (assembly GCF_000243295.1). Classification (NCBI taxonomy): domain Eukaryota; kingdom Metazoa; phylum Chordata; class Mammalia; order Sirenia; family Trichechidae; genus Trichechus; species Trichechus manatus. Next base: position 1,236,411 of record NW_004444021.1, read on the forward strand.
AGTCTTTGATAAAACTCACCAACCATTTTTAATTAAAAGAAACAAAAACTCTAAGTAAATATGGACAAAATAAAATTCTTTACATTGTTGAAGAACATCTGCCAAACTCTGCCACAAACACATTCAGCAGTGAAAAAAACAAAACAAGGTAAAGTCACCTGCTATCATCTCTAAGACTCAATACTATACAATAGGTTCTAGCTAATAATGTTTATTATAAATTAATGATACAAATTATTGAAAAGAGAAAAATTACTATCTGAAAAGAAACCTAAAGAAAGTAAACAAATGTAAAAACATAAGAATTCTACAAGGATGATCAATAAAATATCTATATAATAAAATCTACAGCTGCCCAATATCAACAATTTAAAATTATAATGGAAGAAATTCTGAATTGCAACAAAAGAGTATAATACCCTAGAAGTAAACCTAAAAAGAAAAGTGTTTGATCTATATGACTAAATTAAAAAATAAAAAAAGAGGGCAATGAGGGGGAAAGTCTTGCTCTACTAGTTATCAAAATGCCATATAAGACTATAGTAATTTTATTAATTTGATATTGGATGAAGAATAGGTAAAGAGGTTATGAAACTGAAGAATTCAAAAGCAACCTCACATATATATGAGGATTTAGTTGGTGATAAAAGTAGCAATTTATATAAGTAGGGAAGAATGAACTAGTCAATAATAGTATTGAGATGAGTGATTAATCATTTGTAAAAACGTCAGGTCAGATTTAGAAATCATACCGTCTACTAAAATCTAAAATAAGGTTAAGGCTTCACTTTCCGCTTGATTGCTGAATTCCAGCACTTCCTGTCACCCCTGTAACCTCAGTCCACTGATTTTCCTCACCTTTTTCTGTATGTCCCACCTCTCTGTTCCATCAATATTTAAGCATGCTTAAGTCCTTCCTATCTTAAGTAACCAACCAATGACAAAAGAAAAACTGTCTCAACCCTAGCAGTTCTTTAGCTACCACCATATTTCTTCCCTTCTCTTAATGAATTGAAAGATATGCTTGCTCTTACTGCTTCCATCTCATCCCTTCCAATTACTCTTCTACTTAGAGTGGTCCACCTTCTGCCCCCATGACTTAAATTAAGCCCTGAAAACAGATTCTAAGACAGAGAGTTATATGGCAGAAGGTTTTTTGGGGGTATGCTTTCAAGGAGATACACTTGTAAGAAAGTGCGGATGGCAGGATTAAGCAGAGAAGCTGGCCTACCATGCAGTTCCTACTGGGACCTCAGTTGCTCTTACAGGGGAGCTCTGGAATTCTTCCAAATAAGACAAGAGCCTGGCCTTGTATCTCCACATCAGATCGTCATTGCCCCAGGCTGTTTTGTGCAAAGCAGTTCCCTACCACCAAGGACAACTGCCTATGACTGATGGTAATTCCCTATGGCTAATGGCAATTACCAGCTGAGAAATGAGTAACAGGCCCTACAGAAGGGATCTGGGTGGGGCACCACAGTATCCACTACTTGCTCGCTTTCAGAGGTTCACAACTACTTGCTTCCTAATAATCTCCCTCCATCTGAAAAAAAGTTTTTTCAGGATTTTTGTTGGTCTTGTTTCCTGGGGAAATCAGGAGAAAAGAATTAGGGGGGAGAACTACAGCTCTTGCAGCTGCAGATTATCTCAAAACTATAACTGATACTCATCATTTCTGTCCTCTGGCACCCATTCTAGATTCCTCTCTCCCTCAGTTAATACCTCTGCTGGCCTAGCCAGCTTGCCTGGTTGGGTGACCCACACCCTCATTCCTGAGAGGTTTGAGCCTCTAGTTACCATGCCATTCCCAGGGTGCGGACTGCATGTGTTTACCAAGTTTACAACATACTTGTCACTTTGCTCATCCCATCAGATTGGAATAACGTCTTTGTGAAATGTTCAGATAGTCTAGATTCCTTCCAACTACATTATGTTAGACAACAGGAGAGTTAAAATTGCCCTGGGACAAGATCATAAATGTTTAAGGTTGTCCATTCACACAGGAATGTGAACTGCTTCTGCTCCTGTTTTCTCATATTGATCAAAAAGAGCACATTTGTCAGATTAATGGCTTGCAGGCCATGTGCCAGAGGCTGTGTCAATGCCCAGCAAAGACACTTTATCAGGCACAGTAGCTACAACTGAGAGTACCACTTGGTTAAGTTTGTGGAAGACCACCATGATTCATCTAATTTTGGCAAATTAAATGGGGATATGATGGGGACACCACCCTGCCTTCTTTACCATTGTGGATATTTCTCCTGACTCTGGTCCTTGTCCTTCACAAGACCTCCCTACACTGAATCAAAGCCCAGAGGTCTTCATTTCAGTACCCAGCTAAGCCTGGTATCTCTTGCTTGTAGACCCCCCAGGCTGCTGCCCACCTCCCTTCCCCTCCAGTTCTAATACCCTGTGGGACTGGCCCAGTTGAGTCTCACGATCTTGGCACCAGATTCTCTGTGCTTCTGCAAGTGAAAATTGATAAAGCATGTAAAGCAATCACTGTAGATGGGTTTTCAGTAAGAGGGAAGTAGTAGGACTCTCTTCTCTCCCCATTCTGGACATCCTACACTCATCCATAGAACTCAAGAGATTCCCCCATTGAACTTGAATATTCTTGGAACTCATATCCATTTTCTAATTTTAAGCCTTTTTCTAATGTTAAGAAGCTAACAAAGCTAATTAATCAAACTTTATACTCTTAACTTTTTTTTCCTTAAACCTTTGCTAAGAGTATGCCATAATCTAGTGAGATGGAGTCAACGGCATCTAACCTGACACAAAATTATTGGTGTTGTAATTTCATGGTTAATATTAATCAGTAAATCACGGTGATAAATAACAAACATAATGGCTTCCAAATCTTTTACTAGAACAAATTTGATAAAAACTGATATAGAAGTGACATTAATGGTAAGAATTTTCGATTAGGTGTAGGTATAGGGTATTAGTTATACGGCTGTAGTTATCTGGTAAAGCAGTTTGAAGAGGGAGCACACATTGTCGAGAAGCCTCGTAAATCACAAACTTAAGTAGTCACTGACTTTAAATCTAGGCTGACTCTGACTGTAATACTAAATTATTCTCCTCTTTCCCAGACAATTAAAATTCCAGCAATTATATGGCATTCCAGTTGGCTATTTTTGCTATCTTTGTAAAGACAGGAAATCATCTTAGAATCATAGGCTCTAGAAAGGAAATGAGAATATTGCAAACTGCTCTCAGTTAAAAAAAAAAAAAAAAGATATATGTTTTTGAGCTTCATAAAGAGAACATTTGATATTTATTTGCTAGTTTTATCAAGATGCCAGAGTGAATTTCAAAAGATCTGTGGATAGTGATATGTTCATTTTAAAAAATTTTCTTTTTTGTTTCTTGCCACATTTATGTGAAATAATGAAAAATCTGTAGGATCTTTAACAGGTTACTTAACCTTACTTAACTCCTCATTGCCTCAGCTTTCTCATCTGAATAATGGAATTTCATGGGTTACATCCTTTTGCCATACCTATTCAATCTGTATGCTGAGCAAATAATCTGAGAATCTGGACTATATGAAGAAGAAAGGGGCATCAGGATTGGAGGAAGACTCATTACCAACATGCGATATGCAGATAACACAACCTTGCTTGCTGAAAGTGGAGAGGACTTGAAGCTCTTACTGATGAAGTTCAAAGACCACAGCCTTCAGTATGGATTACACCTCAACATAAAGAAAACAAAAATCCTCACAAATGGACCAATAAGCAACATCATGTTAAACAGAGAAAAGATTGAAGTTGTCAAGGATTTCATTTAACTTGGATCCACAATCAACACCCACAGAAGCAGCAGTCAAGAAATCAAAAGGCGCATTGCATTGGACAAATCTGCTGTGAAAGACCTCTTTAAAGTGTTGAAAAGCAAAGATGTCACCTTGAAGACTAAGGTGCGCATCATATGCATGCGAAATCTGGACAATGAATAAGGAAGACCGAAGAAGAATTGATGCCTTTGAAATGGAGTGTTGGCAAAGAATATTGAATATACCATGGACCGCCAAAAGAATGAACAAATCTGTCTTGGAAGAAGTATAACCAGAATGCTCCTCAGAAGCACGGATGGCAAGACTACGTCTTACATGCTTTGGACATGTTGCCAGGAGGGATCAGTCCCTGGAGAAGGATATCATGCTTAGCAAAGTACAGGGTCAGTGAAAAAGAAGAAGACCCTCAACAAGATAGATTGACAGAGCGGCTGCAACAACGGGCTCAAGCGTAACAACGACTGTGAGCATGGCAGAGGACCAGACAGTGTTTCGTTCTGTGGTGCCTGGGGTGGCTATGAGTGGAACCGACTTGATTGCCCCTAACAACAACAACAAATATTTTCTATTTGTAGAGTGTTCTTATAGTTTACAAAACTTAACCTGTCATATAGGCATATAGTCAGGCCAGGTAGAATTACAGCTATCTAACAGATGACAATAATTGAGACTATAAGTTCTAAGATAAAAGAAAAAGTTAATGAATGGTAGACCTGGGGTTAAAACTTGTATTTTCAACTTCCAACCAGGATTATTTTCATTATGTCACTAATATAAAACCTGTATGGAATCTTGGTAAAAAATGTTTTGAGTTTTACATCTTTCAACACAGAATTCTACTCAAAATAATAATAGTAAATTATTTTCATAAGAGAAAATTTTCAATTTCATTTCAATTTGCTTTGAAAATGTTTAATTCTCAGAAGTCAATATTTTTGATAGAGTAAAAGGGGAAAACACATTTATATATTCTCTGAGTTCCTGAAGCTATAAATATTTATTTTTCAGCTTTAATAAGACTCCTTGGCAAGTGGTCGCTAATGACAAATGTTTACCATTTTCCAAGCGCTTAGGAGAAGGATTTCTTTGAGGGGCAGAATTTAACTTATTTCAGAAGAGCAGTGACTAGACTGACCTTTGAAAAATGCTCAAAAATTGATTTTAAGAAGCTAGACACTCCAACAAAAGAAATAAGCTTTAAATGGTTACAAGGAATGCACAAGTAATCACAGACAAATCAGAGCAAAAATGTACATTGAAGGCCAAATGCATCACATTTTGCTCAGGAAATCAGTCAGTGAGGAAAATATGAATGAAATATGAAATAGATGATGAGACAGAGAACCATCCAAATGGTGGTTGTCAGCTCTTTTCCTTCAACGCTAAATGGAAATGGTCTTCAGTTTTTTCTACAGATAGGTTGACCATAAAACTATAGTTGCTTGACTCTGTTTAGTGGGAGGTGCTTGCTAAAAATGCAAATTTCTGGACTTCATGATTTAAAGTCTCTAAAACCACTCTTTTAACATACACCATATCAGTGGCCTCCCATTTTACTTGAGATAAAATCCAAATCCCATGCCATGGCCCACCAGGTCCTGCATGATTGGTCCCCTGCCTTCTCTCCTATAACAACCTGCACTATTTTCTCCCTTCTTCTTTGTGCTCCAGCTACACAGGACCTTTTCTTATTACCCAGATACACCAATATCTTTTCAACTTTAGGGTTGTTGTTCCTGTTGTTCTCATTATCTGAAATACTCCTTCCCAAGCTATTGAAATGCTAGCTATCTTTATCAGGCTTTATCTCACATTGCACAACTTCAGAAAACCTGCCCTGAGGACATATTCTACAGTTGTGTCTCCTTTATCAGATTTACTGTCTGCTGTATCATTTTGTTTATTTGATAGCACTTATCATTCTGAAATTACCTTGCTTATGTATATATTTTCTTCTTAATTCTCTGTATCTCTTCACTAAAATGTAGGCTCCAAAAGGACAAAGATGGTGACTGTTTTTATCATCACCATATCTGCAGTGCAAGGAAGAATACTTGACATCAAGAAACTATCTATGGATAAATTTTCCGAGTGACTACTGCTAACTCCATTTGTCATAGATGAGGTATTACAAAGCCAATTACAAACAATGAGAATGAGAAATGAGGTAATGGAAAAAAAATTCTTTTAAATCTTATGTGTCTTACATGAGTGCATTTGAGCTGCAGTCGGGTCTTTGCATTGCTTGTTCCTTTGAGGGTGGCAAGACATCATGAGATCAATTAAATTATTGAAATTCCAGAAGGCAAACCTGTCTCTGCCTTCTCTTTATTTATCCTATGGTCTGCAACCACCAAGAAGGGAGATTTCTTATAATGGTAACAGATGTGAGTTGTGGGAAGGAAGAAAACATCCTGGGGAGAGAAAGCAGCATTAGCCTTAGCCTATAGATGTGAACAGAACAGGGACAATTAGAACAAGGGACAAAAATGAGACTTCCTGACTGAAGTGGATATTGTTTAGGGAACTATAAGAAATAAAATTCTTTAGAGGTAAGATTGGATTATGGTTAAGGTATGCTTAGATTAAAGAATATATCATATATCTAGGAAAAAGAGCATGAATTTAATTTTGGAAATACTTGGGGAAAAATTAAGTCCTTGAGCAGAGAAGTGGCCCACTGCTACCAGTATTTATTAAGAATAATCTGTTGGTAATATGTTGGATGAATTACACAAAGGAGGAAAGGGAGGTAAAAAGGACACTTAAGATGCACAATTAATGTTTCCATACCTGCCAAGAAGCTAATTGCCATTGCTTTGATAAATCTAAATTTTAATATCTGTTTGAGCTCCTTTGGCAGGAGAACGTAAATTTTCTCTTTACTGCATAAATTATTGAGACTACATTACTTAGGGGAAGAAAGGAGTAAGTCTTCATAACTGTGTAGAGAATAGAATAGCTGATGGGTTGCCTTCTTTAATTTTTCTTCTTTCCTTCTTCCTCTCCACACATTCTCTCTTCCATCTCATTGAATCCTTTTCCTTTTAATACAAACTTATTTTACAGAGTTTTTAATATGACCCCGACAAGATGATCGATAATGTGGGAGATACATGAGAAGAAAAAAATCTAGGATAGATTCAGGAATTTGGAAGAGGGAGTGATGGATCAGGGCAGGAGATGTTGGAGGAGGATCTAAGAATGTGTGACTGATTACAGGTCTGCTTTGACTCACTCACAGGTGCCTTTCACGTTGGTAAGGGCGAGGATTTCTTTCCACCTCTTCCAACTCTGAATTTACAACTGCTAAGCCAGCATTTCCTAGACTGCAGAAAAGAGAGAAACTCATAAAGTCACTTCAGCTTTTGTCCCTCCTCCCTTAAATTTTCTTTCCACATACTTTTTGTTTTCCAGACAATTTTTAATTTGCAATTACATTATGTAGTCCATAATACACAAGTGCATTCTTTAAAAATAAATTAAACATTACAGATAAAGCTGAAGTCCCATTCTTTATTCCATTTTGTGTTTGGTATGTCTCCAGACACTTTGACAAACATTTTATATATAGCTGGCTATGGAAACCCTGGTGGCATAGTGGTTAAGAGTTTGACTGCTAACCAAAATGTCGGTAGTTTGAATTCACCAGGTGCTCCTTGGAAATCCTATGGGGCAGTTCTATTCTGTCCTACAGGGTCACTACGAGTTGGAATCAACTTGAGGGCAGTGGCTTTGTTTTTTTGGTTTATGTATATATTCACACTCATAAAACATTTATCATATTGTTTTTTGTCTAGTATGTATGGTTTTCACATAAACTGCATCTGACACTACACATTATTTTGCAATTTGCTTTTTTTTTCACTCAAGTAGTTTGATTTTGAGATCTCCCAATGTTGAGATATATAAATATGGTTCATTCATTTAAACTGCTTTATAATATTGTTTCATGAACATGCCGCATTTAACTATCCATTCCATTCATGGATATTAATTGCTTGCAAATTTTGCTATTATGAAGGAGGTTTTGGTAAGCATTTATCCATTCAAAATATATTTACTTCATACTACTGGCGTGTCAGACATTATTCTTGAATAAAACAGACAAAGATCCCTATGTTAATGTAGCTTACATTATAGTAGGGTAGACAGACAGTAAATAATAACAACAGAAAAAGTAGAAGACAGTGAGAATCAGGAAACAACAAAAATCAGAGCAAGATAAGCAGATCCGAAGCCCAGGGTAAGGTGAAAGGTCAGATTTTAAATAAAGGCGTCAGTACAGGACTCATTAGGAGCCCTGGTGGTTAAGAGCTCAGCAGTCTGAATCCACCAGCCGCTCCTTGGAAGCCCTGTGGGGCAGTTCTACTCTGTCCTATAGGGTTGCTATGAGTTGCAATTGACTCAACGGCAACGAGTTTATAGGATTTATTGAGAAGATGAGATTTAAACAAAATTTTATGAGCAGTAAGGGGATTAGCAAAGCAGATATTTTGGAGTAGAGGGTTCCAGGCACAAAAAACATCAAGTCAGAGGCCCAAACACAGTAGAATGCTCTTTAGGTTCCCAGAACAGCAAGAAGGCCAAGGTGGTTGGGATGGAGCAATAAAAAGAGTAGGAGAAGAGAAGTTTGGGGACGCAGTGGTGTGTGTGTGTGTGTGTGTGTGTGTGTGTGTGTGTGTGTGTGTGTGTGTGGACACATAGGCCACAGAGGCCATAGTCAGGATTTTGGTGTTTACTCTGAATGAAATAGAAAAACACTGTAGAATTTTGAGTGAGTGATATGTATTTAAATAAGAGTATTATTCTAGCTGCTATTTGGTGAGTAAACTGCAGGATGGCAAAGGCAGGAGAGGTGAGACCTATTAGGAGAGTATTAAAGTAATCCAGGCAATAGATAACAGTGGCTTGGACCAGGGTGGTAGCAGTGGAGATGGGAAGTAGTATGGGATTGTGGATATATTTTTAAAACAGAACCAAAAGAATTTGTGGATTGATTAGATGTGGTAGTAAGAAAGGTATCCTTGAAGACAAGTAAACAAAGTATTTAAGAAGAGCAACCTATCACTTTTATTTGACATGCATAAGCGTATCTCCAAAGGAGGTACCCAGTAACAGAAACGCTACACTGTAGAGTGTGCACTGTTCATGTTTTAATAGACACTCTTAAATTGTCCTGAAAACTAGCTGTTCCAATTTAAATCTCATCAGCACTGTATGAGAGTTTATGTTTCTCAAAACACAATCAACATTTAAATTGATTTTATTTCCCTAATTTGAAGAGTGAAAAGTGGTATCTTACTGTTCTTTTAAACTGGTTTCCTAATTATTAGTGAGGTTGGATTTTTTTTTTTTTTGATACATTTAAAAACCAATTGTTTTCATTTTTTGACAATTGTCTGATTGTTTCTTTTTCCAGTTTTCTATTTAGTTGTTTGCACTATCCTTATTAACTTGACGTGTTTATGCTGCAAACTAGTCCTTTATTTTTTTTGTTTGCATTTATTACTTTTGAGGTAGTTGCATTTTGTTTTACCAGTTTTGCTTTTTAAAATTTCTTTCTTAAAATGCTTCCCTATTTTAATATTATAGAGAAAGTTATTTTTTTAAATTAAAAATTCATGTTTCTGTTTTTATTTATGTCTTTTCTTAACCTGGTGGTATGCTTATGTTTTAGGTAAAGAACAGGAATACTATATATAAACAAATAGTTAGTGTGTGTGTGTTTGTGTGTGTGTGTGTATCCATGTGGAGAGTCAGAACCAACATTAGTTGGTCATTCACACCATTAGTTTGTCAATAACCTCTAAAATACATCAAATTCCCTTCTATGCATGATGCCTTTGAGAATTTCCTATTCTGCTTGTCTTCACTGCCTTGTAACTCTCTGCTATCTTCTGTGTTGGGGGTCCTCAAGAGCACTCTCACGTTTGATGATTCACTAGAAAGACTCACAGAACTCAAAGAGCTGTTATACTCACAGTTAAAGTTTATTACAGAGAGAGGTTACAGGTCAAAATCAGCAAAGGTAAAAGGCAAATAAGGGGGAGTACAAGAGAGGACAAGTGCAAGCTGTCAGCTGTCCTCTTGCAGTGAAGTTGTATGGACAGCACTTAATTCTCTCAGCAACAATGTGCCTCAACACGTACAAAGTATTGCCAACCAGGGAAGCTTAACTGAACCTTGGTATTCAGGATTTTTCTTGGAGGTCAGTCATGTAGACATGAATGCCTGAGTGACTGACCTTCATTGCTAGTCTCTAGTCTTCCCTCCACCCCAGAGGTAAAACTGATGCAGTGTGGCCCAAGGCTCACACCATAAATCACATTGTCAGCTTAAAATATCTGTTGTCGCCCAAGATCTCACATATACAATGACATGGGCGTAACTCTCAAGGGCTTGTCTCCCAGCAGCTGATCAATGGTCAGTCCTTTCTTTGGAACGTGCAAGTTTTGAACACTACAAACAGTCTGAATTAACTCTTTACTGCACACTCTAAAATAGATGATGATTATTATTTATTTTTACATTTTTTATTTTGTCAAGTGACTTGAAGCACTTACTGATGAAGATCAAAGACCACAGCCTTCAGTATGGATTACACCTCAACATAAAGAAAACAAAAATCCTCACAACTGGACCAGTAAGCAACATCATAATAAACAGAAAAAAGATTGAAGTTGTCAAGGATTTCATTTTACTTGGATCCACTATCAACACCCACAGAAGCAGCAGTCAAAAAAATCAAAAGATGCACTGCATTGGGCAAATCTGCTGCAAAAGACCTCTTTAAAGCATTGAAAAGCAAAGATGTCACCTTGAAGACTAAGATGCACCTGACCCAAGCCATGATATTTTCAATCACCTCATATGTATGTGAAAGCTGGACCATGAATAAGGAAGACCGAAGAAGAATTGGTGCCTTTGAATTGTGGTGTTGGTGAAGAATATTGAATATACTATGGACTGCCAAAAGAACAAACAAATCTGTCTTGGAAGAAGTACAACCAGAATGCTCCTTAGAAGCAAGGATGGCGAGACTATGTCTCACATATTTTGGATATGTTATCTGGAGGAATCAGTCCTTGGAGAAGGATATCATGCTTGGGAAAGTACAGGGTCAGAGAAAAAGAGGAAGACCGTCAACGAGATAGATTGGCTGCAACGATGGGCTCAAGCATAACGACGATTGTGAGGATAGTGCAGGACTGGACAGTGTTTCATTCTGTAGTACATGGGGTCTCTATGATTCGGAACCAACTCGACGGCACCTGACAACAGCAACAACATAATGATTTTCTTTTTCTCTAATTTCAAACAAATTGACATTTCTATGATCTCTGAACTCTTTTTCCACAACTGGCATCTTTTTATTTTTGTGGAGTGAAGAATTACTTTAATCCTTAGTTCCTGAGAGATAACTTCCAAACCACTGGGATTTCCCAAGCAATTAAAATGTCTTTGATATTCACTGAGGACTGCAGACCACACCTAATAGTTTATGCTGACAAGGTGATTCAGGGTGTGGGGCTTAGAAGACCCACCAGATATCAGCCCAAAAACTGGGAAAAAGAGGGGAGGTTGGAGATTGAGTTCAACCATGTGAGTAATAAGTCAATAAATCGTGCCTACATAAGGATACCTCAATTAAAAATCTGGACACTGAAACTTGGGTGAACTTCCAAGTTAGTGATAGTCTTTGATGCACTAGGAGGGTAGTGCATCCCTGGGGACACAGAAGATCTACCCTATCTATCTCCTATTCATGTTGGTTCTGATTTCTATCCTTTATAATAAAATTGTAATTAGAAGTATAGCACTTCCCTGAATTCTTTGAGTTTTTCCAGAGAATTATTGAACCTAAAAGGGTAGTGGGAACCTTAACATTTGTAGTCAGTTAGTCCAAAGTGAGGGTCCCCTGGGAACCCCAAAGCTTAAAACTGATATCCTTAGAGGGTAATGGGAACCCCTAAATTTGTAGCCATTAAGTCAGATGTGGGCATCCTGGGGATCCTCAAACTTGCAGCTGGTGTCTGAAGTCTTGCGCAGACATGGAAGTTTGAAGGACTCTGTCCTTAAACCTGTAAATTCATATTGGTTAGGATCAAAAGAGGAACTACGTTTGCAGTTGATGTCAGAGAAGACATTTAGAGTTGCTTTAAAAAGTAATCATAGAGCTCTGGTGGCACAGTGGTTAAGAGCTCAGCTACTAACCAAAATGTTGGCAGTTCGAATCTACCAGCTGCTCTTTGGAGACCCTATGGGGCAGTTCTACTGTGTCCTATAGGATCTCTATGAGTCAGAATCGACTTGACAGCAACAGGTTTGGTTTGGTTTGGTTATGTATGAATACAAAGCTACCATTAGTGTGTAAGAGAATATACATATATGTTTTAAAATTCATAGATAATCTCTCTGAATATAGTAACTGTACTTACCCTCACTCCTTTTTATATTTACATATTATCTCTATGTTCTTGGGTACAAACTCTTTGATTTACAAGTTTGTTGCCTCCCTTTCTAGCCTTTCTCAGACGATTGATGATTCTTCATCATGCATTCATCCTGTGCCCATCATTATTGCTGCCTCCTGAAACCATGGTCTTTCAGTATTGTCACCTTCTTGGTGTTGTCATTAGTTTAGGTCTAGCAGTAATAGCAGCCTTTATTTACTGTTTCACCTGTCTTTTACTGGTATACAGATCTTTTATCCCATTTTTTCCTCTTAACATAGCTATGCACTAATATTTGTTTATTTTATAAACTTTCTACAGCATCAATTTTTAAAACTGACAAACTACAATAGCAGATTTGAATAGAAGCAGAAACTTTGGTGCATCCGTTCAGTCTACCATCTTGAAACTAGATGTCCCATGGTGTTGTCAGAACCTGGTAAGAGAGGTAGTCATGGGAAGAAAGCTCTTTGATGGAAGTTAGGCCGTTAAAAAAAAAAAAATGCAGTCATAACCAAAGCCATATCCTAGAATGGAGGCGATTAAGGAATAAATGCTCTGAACTCTACTTCTCCCTTCCTCTCATCTTTTGTCATTGTCTCCTTTTGACCAGACCCAATATAAGCTAGAGAATAGAGGTGCCCAGGGATGCATTCTGTTGAGATTTTTAGAGCAGAGCTTAGAAATGGAGAAAAGCAAGCACATCATACTACTTTTAAGGACTAGTTTGTCAACATCCTGCCTTCATGTATACAGTGCAATGTTTAATTGATTATTAATGTATGATTGAGGACCAACTTTATATGGTAGTCCAAATTAATATGTCCATTAATGAAATCTTTACCTTCAATTATGTTTCTTTTCTCAGTTAAAAAAAATTCACTCATATATAATCAATATCTAATATCAGAGTACATATTATATATACAGATATAAATTATAATGTAAATACATATTTATGTTAATAAATGCATTTTATTAAATTATATGCATATGCACACAATTATTTTGACTGTCTGTTAGTCTGTTAACTAGGAAGTTTTATATATATTGAAGTCCACCAATGATGAGAAAATCAAGAGATTGAGTCTAGAGTTGCTCCTGCTTTGAACAGAATAATTTAATTTTCTCTTCTTGTTAGGCCTTCTTTGTACGTTGTTTCTTTTATTTTATTTTCACACTAGAGAGAAAAGGAGTGAAAGCGTACATTTGCCATGCTCAATAAACAATGTTCTGATGTGTTGATTCTAATCAGGACAGTCAATGTCAGCTAAGTTAATACACCATTAGGCAGAAAATAGAAGTATCATCAGGAATACAATCTACTAATTTGCTGATCATGGTTGAACATTAGCCATTATGTAGTAACTAATGATAACACAAACAGAATATTGACTGAACTATATGCAGTAGATGCTATGCAATTCTTTTTCATTTTAACTCTATACTTAATGATACTATATCATCTTTGGGTATTGTCATGGTTTGAATTTTCCCCCCAAAAATGTGTATCAGTTTGGCTAGGCCATGATTCCTGGTACTGTGTGATTTTCCTGTGTGTTGTAAACTGGCCTCTATGATGTTAATGAGGGAGGATGGGTGGCAGATGCGTTAGTAAGGCAGGACCTGATCTACAAGACTGGATTATGTCCTGAGGCAGTCTCTTGAGATATAGACGTGAGCAGTGAGACAGGGGGACCTCATACCGTCAAGAAAGCAGTACCGGGAGCAGAGCGCGTCCTTTGGACCGGGGTCCCTGCGCCGAGAAGCTCCTAGTCCAGGAGAAACACTGATGAGAAGGCCGACAGAGAGAGAAAGACTTCCCCTGGAGCTGACGCCCTGAATTTGGACATTTAGCCTACTTGATTGTGAAGAAATAAATTTTTCTTTGTTAAAGCCATCCACTTGTGGTATTTCTGTTGTAGCAGCACTAGATAACTAAGACAGGTATTCTTGTAATTACTAAATTTACCACAAATAATATTATAATAAGATTTACATAAAAACATATCTATCTATATATTCCCCATCAAATTTGCTTTCCAAAACTTTTAGATTTTGCAAATAAGCAATGCAAATGATTAATTTCCTGAGATTAACTTTAAGTAATTCTAATTTAATGAACATTAATAAACTAACTTACCATGTGCCAGGCCCTACGGTAGGGACTGGGGATGCAACTATGAAAAATAAGTTAGAGTTACTGAACTTAGAGTCATCATATGATAGAGGAAAAAGCCATGTAAATAAATTAATTACATTCAGGACAATAAGTGAAACAAAGTCTGCAGATAAAATAGATGACATAGAAATAAGTCAGAGAGAATGTGATTAATTGTGTCTGAGAGGATTATCGGTCTCTTAGAGAAGTTGCAATCTGAACTGTCTTTTGAAGGAGGCTTAACAGCCTCCTTTAAGATATGTATTTACATGAGTTGATGATGGGTTGGGAAGTATGGGGACAGGAGGAAAATCTTATTTGTTTGAATATTTCTTTCAATATATATACAGCCTATATTTGTTATGGACTATCAATTACACTCTGATTTCTTGGATTTTAAATTATTTACAGAACATTTTGAAAATTTAAATCCAAATATTATAATCAATCATGTAACAGCATTTACTGCTCTATTAATGTTATTGAGGATCTTCCATTTGCAAGATACCAGCATTATGCGGAGATGGAAGATACAGTGATGAACAGTGAATCCTCTTTTAAAGACCTGATAATCTAATAAGAAGGCAATATGTAACTAGACAAGATGTACACAAAATGATAACTAATGAAACAGTGACACTAACACAGCAAATACAACAAAGGAAAAGTAAATAATTACAATAAAATATTAGTGTACTATAAGAATGGTATTATTTATATTTTTGTAGTGTTAAATCACTTATATGTTCCCTCATGTTAATTTCATTTCCTCTCCATAAATATTCTCTGAGGTTGATATTAAGCGGTCCTCTTGGCACAATTGTGAAAGCGCCTGGCTGCTAACTGAAATGTTGGTGGTTCGAACTCACCAGCCACTCCGTGGGAGACAAATGTGGCAGTCTGCTTCCATAAAGATTTACAGCCTTGCAAACCCTATGGGGCAGTTCTACCCTGTCCTATACGGTTGCTATGAGTCGGAATTGACTCAGCTGCAGT
The DNA here is from genome assembly GCF_000243295.1 of Trichechus manatus latirostris. Taxonomy (NCBI): domain Eukaryota; kingdom Metazoa; phylum Chordata; class Mammalia; order Sirenia; family Trichechidae; genus Trichechus; species Trichechus manatus. Next base: position 1,251,829 of record NW_004444021.1, read on the forward strand.
GGTTTTTGTTTGGTAGGTTAATATTAATATTCTTATTTTACAGATGAAATGAAATAGGCACAGAAAGGTAGTAAAAATACAGGAAATAAACAAAAGGAGAAAAACTACCCTGGGCCAGGGCAGCTAGAAAAAAATAAAATAAAATAAACTATAAATGATGGATTGGCTGGGAAAAGCATATCAAACAAAAATCAAATCTGTTGCCATCAATTCTGACTCATGGTGACCCCATATGTTACAGAGTAGAACTGCTCCACAGGGTTTTCTTGACTGTAATCTTTACGGAAGCAGATTGCTAGGCTTTTCTTCTGCAGCGCCACTGGGTGGCTTCCAACTGTCAACCTTTAGGTTAGCAGTCAAGTGTAAAACGTTTGCACCACATAGGGATCTCTGACAGAATGTCATAGGGGGTTAAAAGAAAGGAAAACATTGGAGAAAGCACATCAGTGAGCAGACCAGCTTGGCAAGAGAAATAGGAAAGAAATAGTTATATAAAAACATGTGATAGCTATAATAGCAAATATTAGAAACAATCCATATTGAAAAAGAGAAATGATTAAAGTATTGTGTATTTATATGATGAAATACTAAGAAGTATTTAAAACACATGATTTTTATTAATATCTAAAGTCATAATAATGATGAAGAGAGAGAAATAAATTGTATCAAGTATTTTTCTTGATTTCATTTTCAAAATGTATGGTAGGAAAACTATAACTATGGAAACCAGTTGAGTAAATTTGATTAAACATCTAAATGTCACATAATCCCAGCCTCTTTGACTTACTATGATTCTGTACATTTCTAACTTTTTATTTTAAACAAGATACATCATAAGAACATTAAGTGTCTGCAATACAAATGACTTACTAATCATACGCAGATTATTTCCAAAACCATGAGATATTTTCTCTTTCAAATTCCAGTAGTGGGAAGGATGGCAGAGAATCCCAGTCATTGACTTCTTGCCAGAAAGTCTCCAGTTGACTCATCCTTCTTAATTGCTTAATCTAAACGATTTCTCCACAGTAGTTTCATAAATATGATGAAGAGTCCTTTTTTAAAGATGAAAACAGATTTTAATGACTTCTTCTAGTTTCACAAATTAGGATAAAGGGAATGTAAGTTGCATTCTGCAATAATAACATGTGATTTTTTACTTTAAAACAAGCATTCTCAAGAGGGCGAAATCTCCTCCAAGGAGGTAAAAATTGGTTCCTGGGAAAGGAAAAAAAATCTTACTCTTTTTATGTATGTAACGCACAGATATGCATATTGCATAAACCGCTCTACATCTGTGGCATTAAGATTTCATTGGAAGTGATGAGGAATAAAAATGTCTAAGAAGGCAATAATGAAAAAAAAAGTTGAGAAACATTGCTTTAAAACATACCTCCTATATCTTGGCCAAGGAGCCCAATGGCGGCACAATGGTTAAGCACTCAACTGCTATGTGTTTGCTGGAGAAAAGACCTGGCCATCTGTTCCCACAAAGGTTACAGCCTATGAAATCTTAGGAGGCAGTTCTACTCTGTCCTATAAAACCAGTTGCCGTCAAGTTGATTCCGACCGCTGTTAAGTCAGAACTGACTGGTTGGCACACAACAACAACAACAATATACCTTGGTTACCAAGTCCCTCCTGTATTAAGTACTGTCCCTAGGTGAAGAGTACATACTACTCTCCCTTCCTGATTGTAACATTCCTGAAGGCCAGTAATAAAAGGCACCGCCTGCAGCGAGGTTTTAAACCCAGAATTATTGGCAGTTGGCACCCCAACTAGTTTCCCTTTCCCTTGTTCTTTGTGCTTTTAGTTTGGTGCTAAGGTGGTTGTGGGTGTTATGTGATGAGACATGAAGGTGAGTGTTTTGTGAAACAGAGGACAGTGATACAGGTAAACACAATGTGAGGCCCTCAATGCATTATTGCCCATTACTGATCTTTACACTGCTCACATTATTTTCAAACACTGATCAAATATAAGAGATTTCAAAGAGAAAGAGAGTGTCAGTTTACTTCTTTTTGACACTCGATGTTGTGTAGAACTTGAGGATTTTATGTACGGTCTGCTCTGGACAAAAGTATGCAGAACTTTGGTTTTGGCTTCATCAGTTTCCTCTCTTTTGAGATTTTTATTCTCTACTCTGACCCCTCTGCCCACTCTCCAACACAGAAATACCCTTCCTCACACACTCATATATTGTTCTTCTCCCTATAATTATCACATAAAGAAAACAAAAATCCTCACAACTGGACCAATAAACAACATCATGATAAAGGGAGAAAAGACTGAAGTTGTCAAGGATTTCATTTTACTTGGATTCACAATCAATACCCACGGAAGCAGCAGTCAAAAAATCAAAGAACTCATTGCATTGGGCAAATTTGCTGCAAAAGACCCCGTTAAAGCATGGAAAGCAAAGATGTAACCTTGAAGACTAAGGTGCGCCGGACGACCCAAGCCGTGGTGTTTTCTATTGCCTCATATGCATGTGAAAGCTGGACGATGAATAAGGAAGATGGAATAATTGATGCCTTTGAATTGTGCTGTTGGCTAAGAATATTGAATATACCATGGACTGCCTGGCAAAAAGGTCGGCAGTTTGAATCCACAAGGCGCTCCTTGGAAACTCTGTGGGGCAGTTCTACTCTGTCCTATAGTGTCACTATGAGTCCAAATGGACTCAACAGTAACAGGTTTTTTTGGGTAGTCCGCTCATTGAATGATTAATTTAAATAACATTGCAATTATATATTTGTTAGAAGTTATGTCGTACTTGGTTTTAAATCCAGCTGATCCAGCATTTTTGTTTGTTTGTTTCTTAATGGTACATCTTTAATTGTCTTTTCAAAGTCCTTTTTGGATTTCCGCTCTTCCACTTCTTGCATCAGTTTTGGATAATTTATATTTAGCTGCTACGTTGTTTGGCAAATATGTTTATGAAAGTTTCCTCAAATGATATGTCCACTTATTCCTCCCACAAAATAATAATGTTTTTCTTCTTTTAATCTAATACTCCACCTTGTCTGATATTCATATTACCACACCTGCTTTCTTTTTGTTAGAATTTGCAGCATATCTTTTGGTCCAATCCAGTATTTTCAACCTTTGTATATTGTTTGCCTTAACTGTGTTTGCTGCTTGATAAACTAAACGGACAATTTTTGGATGTTAGGAGGATAACTCAGCCCTTTCACATTTCATTGAGAAAATTTATATACTTGATTTTATTTCTTTTTATCTTACCTCATGTTACTTATTTCACTATGAGTTTTCTTCTTTTCCTCCCTCTTTTTTCTTACTTTCGTTAATTTGGTCTAGTTTCTATTCATTCCCTTTCTGTACTTTATTTTATTAATGTTCATCATCCCTTTCCTAGTGCTCATAACCATATGTGAACATACTACTATTTTCTGGAAACATCATATTAATCTTTAATCACCTCAAAATGACTTATTCCTCCCTGTTTCCTCTAATATAATGATGAGACCTTTGGAATACTTTCACTTTCTGGACGCTATTTCCTGCAGCTACTTTCTTACAAACAAAATGCACCTCACCTAATGACGTCTCAGGAATTTATAAAGGTGGAAATGCATCAGATCTTATTATGCCCAAGAAAGATATAATACCCACGTGATAGACTAATTACAGAATAATATACATTACTGCATGTTGTTATGGTTTTACAATCATAAATTCAAATCTAAGACATCTGAGTCTATGTAATCATAAGCCATAATATTATGAAATCTTTACTATTTATTTGATTTCACTGAACTTATTAACAAACACAATGTAAATATAAAGCTGCTTTGTAGTTTTTTTTTACAACTGAATATTGGGTAATTGAAAAGTTTGATATAAAATGGAAGTTTTTTGGTTATAAGGGTAGAATTTCCCTGAAAAATCAATATAACAAAATATTCATATAAATTTTGTTAAAGGGGGTGTTGCTATCCATTCACTATGTCTCTGTATGTTAAGCAAACAATTCAGTACTCTTAATTGTTGCTGTTGTTGTTAGGTACTGTCAAGTCATTTCGACTCATAGCAATTCCATGTGACAGAGTAGAACTGCCCTATAGGGTTTTTTAGGCTATAATTTTTATGGGAGCAGATTGCCAGGTCTTTCTTCCACAGAGCCTCTGGCTGGGTTTGAACCACCAACCTTTCTGTTAGTAGCCGAAGGCTTAACTGTGGCTCCACTAGGGCTCCTTCTTAAATTAATTAGGCTACAATTTATAATTCTATTATTCAGAAAATATAACTAGTTTTATTTGAGCTAGCATATCTTTATTTAAGGCATTAGTATCTACATATGGTTTGATTGATTGATTTGTTGTTGTTAGCTTGCCTTGAGTCAATTCCAGTTCATGGCAACATATGTACAACAGAACAAAATGTCGCCAGTCCTGCATCCTCATGATCACTGGTATGTTTGAGTTCATCATCACAGCCATTGTGCCAGTACATCTCACTGAGGTCTCCCATGTCCTCATTGGCCCTCTACTTCACCAAACATAATGTCCTCCTCTAGCAATTGATCCCTTCTAATGATGTGTCCAAAGCAAGTGAGTGGGACAGTGTTCAATAGTGTTCAGAAGATTTTCACTAACTAATTTTCAGAAGTAGACCACCAGGTCTTTTCTCCTAGATTAACTAATAACAGGTCTGAAATCCACAAATGTGATAGAACATCAAAGGACTATAATTCATGAATTGGAAAATCCTCCATCAATGTTTTCATGTAATACTCTTTTTACCTTTGCAAAAAAATGATTATAAATAATTGTACTTCTAATTGTTTTTCTTTTTTAGAAAATAAAACATACTGAGAACCCGGTTGTAAATCTATCAACCTACGGTCATCTGAACTTCGACAAGAGCCCAAAGTCCATCAAATGGGAAAAAGACAGTTTTTTTAATAAATGGTGCTAGCAAAACTGGATGTCCACCTGCAAAAAACTGAAACAGGACCCATACCTCACACCATACACAAAACTAATTCAAAATTGATCAAAGACCTAAATATAAAGCCAAAAAATACAAAGTTCATAGAATAAAAAATAGGATCAATGCTAGAGGCCCTAATACATGGCATTAACAGGATACAAACTATAACCAACAACACACAAACTCCAGAAGATAAGCTAGATAACTGTGATCTTCTAAAAAGTAAACACTTACGCTCATCAAAAGACTTCACCAAAAGAATAAAAAGACAACCTACAGACTGGGAAAAAATTTTTGGACAGTGCAAGTCAGACAAAGGTCTAATCTTTAAAATCTACAAGAAAATCCAACACCTCTACAACAAAAAGACAAATAATCCAATTAAAAAATGGGAAAGGAAATGAACAGACACTTCCCCAAAGAAGACATTCAAGCGGCCAACAGACACATGAGGAAATGCCTGTGATCACTAGCCATTAGAGAAATGCAAATTAAAACCACAATGAGATACCATCTCACCAGCACTACTGGAACCAATCAAAAAACTGGAAATAACAAATGTTGCAGAGGCTGCAGGGAGATCCGAAATCTTATGCACTGCTGGTGGGAATGCAAAATGATACAACCATTTTGGAAAACGATATGGCGCTTCCTTAGAAAGTTAGAAATAGAAATACCATACCATCCAGCAATCCTGCTCCTAGGAATATATCCTAGAGAAATAAGAGCCATCACACGAATAGACATACGCACTCCCATATTCATTGTAGCACTGTTCACAACAGAAAAAACATGGAAACAACCTAGATGCCCCTCAACAGATGAATGGATAAACAAACTATGGTACATACACACAATAGAGTATTATGCAAAGATAAAGAAAAATGATGAATCTGTGAAGCATGTCATAACGTGGATGAAACTGGAGGAGATTATGGTGAGTAAAATAGGTCAATCACAAAAGGACAAATATTGTATGAGACCTATACTGTAAAAACCCATGAAAACGTTTACACACAAAAAGAAACAATGTTTGTTACAAGGGATGGGAGGGATGGGGGGGAATACTAAGTAGACAATAGATAAGTGGTAACTTTGGTGAAGGGTAAGACAGTACACAATACTGGGGAAGCCAGCACAACTTGTACAAGGAAAGGTCATGGAAGCTCCATAGACACATCCAAAATCCCTGAGGTACCGAATGGCTGGGCAGAGGGCTGTGGGGACCATGGTCTTGGGGAACATTTATCTCAATTGGCATAACACAGTTTATAAAAAAAATGTTCTACATTCTACCTTGGTGAGTAGCGTCTGGGGTCTTAAAAGCCTATGAGCAGCCATCAAAGATATTGCACTGGTCTCACCCCTTTGGGAGCAAGGGAGAATGAAGAAAACAAGATACAAGGAAAAGATTAGTCCAAAGGACTAACGGACCACAACTATCACAGCCTCCAACAGACTGAGTCCGTACAACTAAATGGTGCCAAACTACCACCACTGACCACTCTGACTTGGATAACAGCAGACGGTCCCGGACAGAGCTGGAGAAAAATGTAGAACAGAATTCTAACTCATAAAAAAAGACCAGATTTATTGGCCTGACAGCGACTGGAGAAACCCCAAGAGTATGGCCCCTGGACACCCTTTTAGCTCAGTAATGAAGTCACTCCTGAGGTTCACTGTTGAGCCAAAGATTAGACAGCCCCATAAAACAAAACGAGACTAATGGGGCACAACAGTCCGGGGACAAGGACTAGAAGGCAGGAGGGGACAGGAAAGCTGGTAATAGGGAACCCAAGGTTGAGAAGGGACAGAGTTGACATGTCATGGGGTTGTTAACCAGTATCATAAAACAATATGTGTACTGTTTAATGAGAAACTATTTGTTCTGTAAACCTTCATCTAAAGTACAATAAAAAAGGAAAATAAAACATTCTGCAATTCATATGGTACAGGACTAGTTTCTAATATGCATAAAAATTTTCTGTGGCATTATAAGAATACATGGGTCTTAGCAAACATCAATCAATCACCTATTAACTACCATCAGTGGAGATAAAAATGAATACAATAGAGTCTCTTACCCCAAGGAGCTTTCAATATAGAGAGGGAGGCAAATAAGAAAACGAAGGGCAAATTTGGAGAAAGTGGGTCTTGAGTCAAACTTTGAAGGAGTTTAATAGACCAAGAAGATAGGGAAAGAGATGGGACATTTGTTCCAGGTACAGGCATCAGCTCAGAGGTTCAGAAGAACTTGACACATTCAAGGAACTACAAGTCATTTTATCTGACTGACATGAAGAGTGCATGAGTGCAGTGTTAAAGGATATGGACAGGAAGGTAGACCAGAACTCAGAAAAAAAGATCTTAGTTACTAGCCTAGTGGTTCTCAAAAATTTTGTCTTCAGAACTCCTTTATTGACGACTCCAAACAACTTCTGGTTATGTATCTATTGATATTTACATATTAGCAATTAAAGCTTAAAAATTTTAAAAATATTTATTAATCCACTGGAAAATAAAAAGAAACCCATTTGATGTTATATAACAACCTTTCAATGAAAAATAACTATATTTTACAAAAGTGTTGTGAGAAGTGTGGTATTGTTTCACATTTTTGCAAATCCCTTAATATCTACTTTAATAGAGGACGGCCGTATTCCATATCCACTTTGGCATTCAATGTGTTTTCGTTGAAGTAATGAAAAAAAGTTCAGTCTCAAGTAGATATATAGTTGGAAAAGGGAAGAGTCTTTTAATAACCTTTTCAGATAATTCTGAATATTCTTCTCTGAAACTGCATCAAAACTCAAGAAGTCCTATTTATGGATCAGAAGATTTAATACTGTTAAGATGGCAATACTTCTGTAATTGACCTACAGATTCAATGCAATAGGGTCTCAGCTGGCTTCTTCGTAGAAAATGACAAGCTGATTCTAAAATTTATATGGAATTGCAAGAGACCCAGAATAGTAAAAATAAACCTGAAAATGAAGATCAAAGTTGGAGGACTCACGCTTACTGATTTCAAAACTTAGTACAAAGTTAAAAACTTAGTACAAAGCAACAGTAATCAAGACAGTGTGACACTGGCATAAGGATAGATATACAGGTCAAGGGAGACTACAGAAATAATCCTACACATCTATGGTCAACTGATTTTCAACAACTGCACCAAGACTATTCAATGGGGAAAGAATAGGCTTTTCAACAAGTAACCTTGGAATGATTGCATATTCACATACAAAAGACTGAAGGTGGACCTTCATCTCACGCCACGTAAAAAAATTAACAAAAAATGGATCAAAGACTTAAATCTGAAACTATAAAACTCTTAAGAGGTAAACAGGGGTAAATCTTCATGACCTAGGATTAGGCAACAGATTCTTAAATATGACACCAAAAACACGAGAAACAAAAGAAAAAAAAATTTAATTTCATTACATAAAAAATTTTGTGCTTCAAAGGACATTCAAGAAAGTGACAAGATAACCCACAAAATGGGAGAATAGATTTGCAAATTATATTTCTGATAAGGGATTTTTATCTGAAACATTTAAAGAACTTTTACAAGTGAATGATAGAAAGACAATAACCCAATTAAAAAATGGGCTAAGGATTTAAACAGATATTGGCCAATCAACACATGAAAAGATGCTGGTCATCATTAGTCATCAAAAATGCAAAGCAAAACCGCAATGAGAATGACTTCACACCTAGTAAGATGGTTATAATAAGGGGGGAAAAAGAAGAAAATAACAAGTGCTGGTGAGGATGTGGAGAAATCGGAACCCTCATACACTGATGGTGGGAATATAAATGATGCAGCCACTTTGAAAAACAGTTTTAAAATTCTTCAAATAGTTAAACCTTATGACCAACAATTCTACTTACTCCTAGATATGTACCCAAGAGAAATGAAAACATATGCCCATACAAAAACTTGTACACGCATGTCATAGCATCATTATTTATAATAGCCAAAAGATGGAAACAACCCAAATGTCCATCAACTGTTAAATGTAGTATATCCATACAATAGAATATTATTCTGCTATAAAAAGGAATCAAATAATGATACATGCTACCACACGGATGGACCTTGAAAACATTATACTAAGTGAAATAAATCAATCAGAAAAGGCCATATTATATATCATATATATGAAATGTTGTGCACAGCCACATCTATAAAGACAGAAACTAGATTTGTGGTTGCTTAAAGTTTGGGGTGGAGTAGAGCAATAAGGGGAAGAGAGCTGAAGGGTACAGGATTTCTTTCTGGTGTAATGAAAATGTTCTAAATTTCACTGTAGTGATGACTGCACGTATCTGTGAGTATACTAAAAACCTTTGGCTTATACACTCTACATGGATGATAGGTGAGTTGTGTCTCAACACAGCCGTTTTAAAACAGCTCAACAAGTGTTAGTTTCTTAAAAGTTAGTTGCAATGTGCAATTTAAAACTAATTCAATGAGCATTTCTTACTCTGTAACATAAAATCCACTGGCCTGTCTAGTGCTTTGAATGGATCTTTTATCTGTGCATAATTTTGACCTTGCTGATCTTCTAAAAAGGGTAAGACATGGCCAAGGGTTCCCAGAAAACACTTGGAGAACTTGGGTGTTAAGCTTCAGAATTTGAACTTTGGAGAGGTGCAATTTGGTTAAAAAATAGCCATCCGACGAGTCATCTGATATTTTGTATTAACATCTCTCTGACTATGTTCAAAGTAATGTCCATACACTGTTTAGATAGAGTAAATAAACATTTACATGGCAGTAATAATAATAATAATAGTGGCAAATACACATGAAACTCAGGTCAATTAAGGAAATGCTAAAATTGCAAGGCTGGAAAAGAAGATTTTTGGAAAAAATAATTGGAAACCTTTATAGAAATTATGAGGGCACACATGAGATAAAACATTTAACTGTAGGAGGAAATTGACTGAGCAAAGGCAGCTTTGGAAATCTGACTCTGAGGAGCAGGGAAAGGGGAGCTGGGCACAGTGTAATTCTACAGGCAGGACCCAGGAAGCTCCAAGTTCATGTTTTACGGAAAAATGAAGAGAGGGGAGAATAGTTTCCCCAAGAAGTGAAGAAGTGGGTTTAGGACCCAGATAAGCAGCCTTGGCATAAACAAGCTTTCTTTCCCACACAGGAGGTAAAGGTCAATAGTTCTTATTTATAGCTAAAGGTAAAATTAAGGATGGGTTTTGGAAAACTTTTAATACAGGTATACACGACCTATTTTTACCCATTTATTGTCATGAGAACAACAAATTTAGGCACTTAAATGGTATGTGAACACATTGTATTGGAGCAGACATGGCAAGGGATGGATGGTATAAGAAAGATGTAGAGGTTTGGGGTAGCTGTTGAATCCCAAGGCTTGATCAATCCTTCCCCCAACTGCTTAGCCAGGAATCTAGTGTCCCTGGTGAGATAAGGCTGTCCTCACACTCTCCTATTTCAGGGCTGGTCTTATCTATGCTTTGTCACTTATCATTTATATATGGTTTATTCAGTCTTTCAGGACACTCTATATTACTCAGTGACTAAGCTTTTCTAGTTCATTCATTTTCTCTAGTTTATGTGCTTGGTTTATCCGGGTACAAATAACTTAAAGGTTAATTTTGGGTTTCATCATTTTGCTTGAATTTGTTTCTTAATGTGTCATCCTTTCACAAATATTTTTGGAGTATTTATGGAGTGTTACTGTAAACAGTAAACTTGCTCTTCCTTTAAAAAAGCATACTTGTAAAACTTTTATCTTAGGGTAAGACTATAAATGTGTGGCTATACATACCACACATTGGTATGCATAACAGTTTTTCATTTCAAATAAATTATTGTAAAATAAAAAAGAGTACTTTTATGGAAAAGATGCACACTGCCCTATTTCTAGAACACACAGGGGCCTATCAAATTACGTACAGTATGAGATCAGTTGATTTTGAACCATATTACAGGAAGGTTTAATTATTAAGATGATCAAAGATATTTATTATATAGAGCTCTTATTTATAAAGGTGGGAGTCAGAGTTTCAGCTCAAAGGAAGTAAGAGTCCATCCACTACACTATCTTTCAAAGTTGCTTCATATTAGTTTTTCTAAGTAAATAAATATGATTTTCCGGTTTTGAATCATATTTGTTAACTTCTGTAGGTCTTAATGTCTTGTTTGAATTCCATTTTCTGGCTTTAGTTATTCAATAGCTAGATTAAGTTTGCTTTCAGCTTTTATATTAGATAATTCTGATGTCAAACTAGGGACACATTTTCTTAACTCAAGAAGCAACATAATGAAAAACACTTTAATGTGCTTTCCTGAAATTACCTACTCCCCTTCTCTGAGGAGTAAACTGTTATTATAATGTGGGACTGAATAGACAAAGTAGTCATGCTGTCTTGCTCTTGTTCACTGCTCCAAGAATGCAATTTTAGATTTGTTATGTATTTGAGTTTTTACAAGTGTGTATTGGGTGTATTTTCTGGGAATATGCATGGGATGTGTTTATTCATTTTCTTGGTCAGATGATAATATTAGAATGCATTGTAAGGAGTTTTACTCTCAAGATTTTAATACAAAGGAAATACAGATACTTCAGGAGTTAGCTTAATTTATTTTTCTTTGGTTTTACACAGTTAAAAACTAAAAAGAGAGGACTGCAAAGCAGAGTCTTGGCTAGAGAAATGCTAGACAGAACTATATATGTTAAACACCATGGTCACTGGCACACTAAAGGAGTGAACAGCACTGTAAAATTGCCATGTCTCTTTCACTTATTTCTTTAATATGTGCCCATTATTTTGCATAAGCATGCAAAGTAGAATGTAACTAGAGTCATAAAATCATGAAATTAAGATCTAGTAGCTCTTAATTTGAATAGTAGGAATTCTGGGCTGGTTAGTCAATGTAAGCTCTCTTTATCCTCATTTTTCTCAAGTAACTTTATGGAATATTAACTTCCCTTACACAGGCATGTAATTGTACAGACTCCTATCTTTTTAGGTGGTGTACAGCATGGTGTCAATTTGAATTTCTTTTCTAATAGACTTTTCTTGACCTTTTTATTTTTATCTCAGCAAGGAAATGATTATCAAACTATCTGAATTAATACATTGGCCTTTGTTAACTATATTACCAATATCTCTTAGATATTCATTTGTCCTTTAGTGAGGAAAAAACTATTATCAGTTTTTTTTCTTGTTTTCCCATTATGATGATTACATTAGCCTTCATTCATGCATATTTATTAATTGCTTGTTGAGGAATTATCATCTAGACTAGTTAAGGAGATTAAGCATCGAAATTGTGGAACTGTAGCTGATGCAACACTTGCCTCTGAAGATGCCTGCCAGAAAATATGTTCAAGGTTGTTCCATAAATAGAAAATCTTTTTCCTGCATAGTCTTTAACAGGAGCTTAAAATGGATCTTTTGAACGCCATGTGCATTGAACAACAGGAAACTTTAACCAAGTCATTAATACCTAATGATGTGAACTATAGGCAAGTAGTCACGATCAATCATAGGACTAAGAGGAGAGAAAGGCCAGATGAAAGCCAGGGAATGTGGCGGCTTTTACTGCAGGATCTTCTCACTTTTTGCCTCATGTATTTGTTATTCCAATGGTAGACATAATTAGCTGGCTCCTTGTTTTTATTTTGGTTTATTTATGGGTATATTTAATGTATTACCTATTTATATTTCTAAATTCTAATAAACATTTCTGAATTTATTGTAGTTGTCCTGTGTTTATATGATTTTAAATAAGTATAAAATAAATATTCATCTTTCCAATTAAACCAAAAAACAATTTTTAAAATGCATAGTATTCAGAATCACATATCTAGTAAAAGGCTTGCATCCATCCAGAACAGAATTGTCTTCATTTTCTAGGGGTGGCTTTGAAAAACAGAAATTTATTTTCTCATGGTGCTGGAGGCTAGAAGTCTAAATTAGGACATTGACCATGCTGATTCCTTAAGAGGGCTTTGAGAGAGGAACTGTTACATGATCTTTCCTGGTTTCTTCCAGCTGCAGGCAATCCGTGGCATTCCTTTGCTTCTTATACATGCATCTGCCTCTGTCGTCATATGGCGTCTGTTTTTCTCCTGCATGCATTACTCTGTTTTCTTGTCTTTCTCTTGTATAAGACGCGACTTAGAAAGAATTAGAACTAAAGCCCACACTGGACATCTGTCATGGTTAATGTTGTGTGTCAGCTTGTCTGGGCCATGATTCCCAGTGGTTTGGCAGTTATGTAATGATGTAGTTATCCTCCATTTTGTGATATAATGTAATCTCCTCCATGATGTAATCTGATGTGATCAGCAAATCATTTGTAAGGGGAGTTTCCTTGGGGATGTGACCTGCATCCAATATATAGAGACATTCTGGCAAAGCTCACTGGCTTTTGCTTGTGCTGGAGCCTGCATCCAGCTTGTCATCATCTGACCTCCAATTTTTGAGACTTGAGCCAGCAGCCTGCCATCTGATCTGCTAATCTTGGGTTCAATAGCACCTGAGCTAAGCATGTCAGGAAAGCCTCCAGTCTGAGATCTGACCCATGGACTTGGGATTTGACAGCCTCTACAACTGTATGACTCATTTCTTTATTATAAATCTCTCTCTCTCTCTTTCTATATATGTATATATATATATATACACATATACATATATGGAGCCCTCATGGTGAAGTGGTTAAGAGCTTGGCTGCTAAGCAAGAAGCTGGCAGTCAGAACCCACCAGCTGCTCCTTGGAAACCCTATGGAGCAGTTCTACTCTGTCTTATAGGGTTGTTATGAGTTGGAATTGACTCGATGGCAACGGGGTTTATATATATATATATCTGTGTATATCTATGCATACATACACACACACACACACACACACACACACACATAAGAAGGGAGTTACAGTATTGGCTGGTGTGATTGATCCTGATTATCAAGGGGAAATGGGATTTATATTACATAATGGAGGTAAAGAATAGTATGTCTGGAATGCAGGAGATCCCTTAGGGTATCTCTTAGCGCCACCATGCCCTGTGATTAAAGTCAATGGAAAACTACAGCAACCTAATTCCAACATGACTACTAACGACCCAGACCCTTCAGGAATGAAGGTTTGAGTCTCCCCACCAAGCAAAGAACCATGACCAGCTAAGGTGCTTCCTGAGAGCAAAGGGAATATGGAATGGGTGGTGGAAGAAGGTAGTTCTAAATACCGATTACAACTACATGACCAGTTGGAGAAACAAGGACTGTAATTGTTATGAGTATTTCTTCCTTGTATATGTGCATCAGATATTTTTGTTTCCTTCACTTATAAGATGTAAATGAGGCTAGTGCATTTTCAGTTGTATGCATGTTAGTTGTATCATGTTGTATGACTTTGTAGTTGCCTTTATTTAGAAATTGTGTATGGTTTAAGGAGATGTGTACAGGTGCCAAGTTGACAAGTTGTGGACTGTGAAGGTTAAGGTTGTGTGTCAACTTTGTTGAGCCATGGTTCTCAGTGGGTTGGCAGTTATGTAATAATGTAGTTCTGCAGTTATGTAATGATGCAGTTATCCTCCATTTTGTGATGTAATGCAATCACCTCCATTGTGTGATCAGATGTGGTCAACCAATCAGATGTAAGAGGAGTTTCCTTGGGGGTGTGGCCTCCATCCAATATATATGGATGTCTGGCAGAGCTTGCTGGCTTTTGCTGGCTCTGGATCCTCCATCTGGCTCATTATCATCTTACCTCTGGTTCTTGGGACTAGAACCAGTGGCCTGCTGTATTGCCTGTCAGTCTTGGGATTCATCAGCCTCCACAGCCTGTGAGCTAGAAGCCTGCTATCTTACCTGCCAGTATTAGATTCATCAGACCCTGCAGTTACATGAGTCAGAAGCCTCCAGCCTAAAGCCTGACCCACGAACTTGGGACTTGCCAGCCTCTACAACCACATGAGCCATTTCCTTGAGGTAAATCTCTCTCTCTCACTATATATATATGTGTGTGTGCGTGTGTGTGTACGTGTGTGTGCGTGTGTGTGTACACTTTGCTGGTTTTGCTTCTCTAGACAACCCAGCTTAATACAACATCCCATACTACACTTCTGCTAATATCTCACTGGACAGAATTTAGTCACACGACACACTTAACTTCAAAAGAGGCTGGGAAATGTAATTATTCCAGATGAATAAGTGCTCAACCTAAGTGTACCAAAGTAGAAAGTAAAGTGGGTATTAGGAAGTCATCAATTATCTCTGCTATATATAGGTAGAAAAGAGGAATAAGATTTCAAAAACAGGTTTATTTCAAATCTGAAGGGCCTTGAATGCCAGTCAAGGTCCCTGGATGACACAGTTTGCTCTCGACTACCAATTGAAAAATTGGCAGTTTGAACTCACCCAGGAGTATCATGAGAGAAAGGCCTGGCAATCTGCTTCTATAAAGATTACAGTCAAGAAAACCCTATGGAGCAGTTCTACTCTGTAACACATGGGGTCGCCATGAGTTGGAATTGACTTGAGGAGAACAACTTTGATTTGGTTTTGAATGTGAATCTAAGGAGTTGAGCCTTTATTGTGTAGCTACTAAGAAGCCATTCTCATTTTTTGTTCAGAGGAGTGACATGAAGAAAATGTTTTCAGAATACTAATCAACCCAGTGGCTTTGCAGGAGAAAGATCTGGAGATCTGCTCCAGTAAACATAGCCTAGAAAACCCTGTGGAGCAGTTCTAGTCTGTGACATGGGGTCACTATGAGTTGGAATCAACTTGACGGCACACAACACATGCACACACACACACACACACACACACACACACAATCTGGCTTTTGTATATAGGATGTAATACGTAAGGGAAGCCTAAGAGTGAGGGAGATAATTTAGGAAACGATTGTGACAGTCTAAGCATGAGATAATACAGCCAGGCTCAGATGGAAGAGATGATAACAGAGGGAAAGTTAGAATTTTATTATATAACAGGAGCACCAACTAAATTTATGACTCTGTTGGTTATAGAAAGATGACTATATAATTGCATAAATTCAACTGATTATTTATCTTGGATGAATTGGTCAGTTTTATTTATTAAAAGGATCTTCAAAACAAATGAACCAATTTTGCTTTAATCAATAATTTGACCAATTGATTATGAGTTTTGTTAAATTGTTCATATGTTCTTGAAAAGTTTTCTTTGTTTCTGTTTTTGTTTTCATTGGAGTGTGGAAACAACCTGAATTTTACCCATACTATTCCAGGAATCTTTTATTTCCAAAATCAGAGGAATATATATACGAAAAAATTATTTTAGCATACAAAAATGAGGATGTTTTTAGTTATTAGGTGAATAATTTAGTGCAATAGTTACGTGGCCAAAATAACAGAATTAGTTATTCACCTGACAATTACATTGACTAAATTTGAGCAAAATTATTACTTCAATTCTGAAGCTTATAAATTAAGCATTTTTGGTAGAACGCCCATACATAGTGTTTATAATTATATTCTGATAAAGAATTTTAAAGTTTCTTTTATGCTTGCTACTCTCTTGAATGAACAGGTCTGTCCTGGAAGAAGTACAGCCAGAAAGCTCCTTAGAAGCAAGGATGGTGAGACTTCGTCTCACATACTTTGGATATGTTATCTGGAGGGACCAGTCTCTGGAGAAGGACATCATGCTCGGTAAAGTAGAGGGTCAGCAAAAAAGAGGAAGACCCTCAATGAGGTGGATTGACACAGCGGCTGCAAGATGGACTCAAGCCTAACAACGATTGTGAGGATGGCTCAGGACTGGGTAGTGTTTCATTCTGATGTACATAGGGTCACTATGAATCAGAACCAACTAGACGGCACCTAACGACGACAACATTCTCTTGTTATGTAGGTACAAATATTTTTATGTATTAGCATCCTTTAGTTGAAAAAAAAATAAAAAGACTGAGTAAATTGCTTTGATTAAATTGGGCGTAACATCTGTTAGAATATTTGTTTTATTTTCTTTGGCTAAGACACAGAAAAAAAGTAGTAAACAACATTCCTTTTACTTTGAGTAGCACTTCACTGTATTAAATAGTGTGTTCAATGGCAAAATTAAACTGTAAACTGTGTCAAATTGTTTGAAATCACATGTCGCTCTGTGTTTTTCTATGTTGGGTGATGGACCCAGCAGTACCCAGATTAAATGGCTTAGCATATGAGTAATTTAGACCACATTCCTGAAACTCATGCACACTCTGTATGCTTCCTGGGCTCTTCCCAAAGAAGAAAATGAAATACACAGAGCTAATTATTGCTGCTGAAAAATTCAGAGCTCTGCAAGACAGATTTTATTTTGACTAGTGCATATTATCGCACATTTGTGGAACAAAAGATAAGCTCATTTTTTAGAGTTTGTTTCCACAGTCTATGTGCCTTGAATATTTTCTGACTAAGTCTTAGTCAAATCGAATATGATCTCTTTCTTTCTCTTCCTCTCTCTTGAAAGCTTAGCTATAACAGAAACCGTCAGGGCCATTTTAATTTATTTATGAAGTATTTGACCACTGATTTAAGCTATTTAACATTTGCTGAAGAAATGTGGTGGAATATAAGGATTAATTTGTTGAAATGTTCACAAGCAAAGGTCTTTCATATTTCCAGATTTTATGTTTTCCTAGTTTAAAAGTCTATAATTAAAATCCATATTATGAAATTTCTGTAGAAGAAAAATGAAGGAATAGAAAAAGGTCTCTCACATTAGCAATTCCATTATTGGGACAGATCAAGAGGAATAGTTGTAGATATTTGAACAGTCAGTAATAAAAATTGATTTGAATATTATCTATTTTTTAATCTATTTACTTTTTAAATTATGATACTTGGGACTAATATTAAAATAATATGAATTTTCTATTTTCTTACTGGTAGTGAGAAAAAATAATTTGCAGATATAATTTCCTGCACATAATAGATGCTCATTAGTATATGTTGACTATTAAATCAATAAGCCTTTATAAAGACATTCAGTCATAAAACTGAAGTGCAACATATGACCCATGACATTTCATAATAAAAATTAGGCAGGCAACTGCCGAAGTTATCAGTCAAAACCAGTGCTCAAAACCACTATTAATAAGGATTTGATTTAAAAAGGAAGGACAGGGGATACTTTGTACCAGGATAAGTTGAGCTGATTTATAAGGTGAAGACAATCATACACCAAAGTCACAGGTATCAACAGGAGAGACTGACGTTTAATTGAGGCTTTATTCATGAAGCAATACAGAAAGCTGGAAATAGAGGGCAAAGTTGAAACTTTTGCTGGCTATGAGGAACAAAGGCCCATAGAAACTGAATATGTGCTTAAATTTGTCTTTAAAATTATGGATTTCTAAGTTAAAAAGATTAAATTAGTTTTCAGTCACTAGTCAGTTTTGAGTGAGTTTGGGTTTCATGAGCTTTCCCTAAGGTCTAATTCCTACTCGTGGGCTCACCCATAACTTACTTAACAAGTAGAATACCCTCAGGAGCAGATTATAGTTATGTATTTTTCCTAATTTATTCATATCGATGACTATGTTTATGCCAAAGAAGTGGTTTACTGAAAAACTGGTACAGGGGCCTCCTAGATTTTTGCCCTTCAATTTATATAAACAAACAAGCAAATAAATGAACAAAAAAAAAAAAAAGAAAAAAGGCAAAAATAAAAACAAAACAAACAAACCAATTTTCTTGTTGTATTAGTTTCCCAGGGCTGCCATAAGTACCAAGAAGTAGATGGTTTATAAGAACAGAAATTTGTTGTCTCAAAATTCTGGAGGATATAAATCTGAAATCAGGGTGTTGATTACACCGACTCTTACTAAGGGCACTGAAGGAGAATCTTCCATGCCTCCCTTACAGATTCCGGTGATGATTGGAAGTCCTTGGTGCTCCTTGGCTTGTAGATACTTCCCTCCACATCTCTACCTCCTCTTTCATATGGCCATCTTCCCTCTGTGTCTCTTCTCTTTTACAGAGACGTACCTCAGTCATATTGGATTAGGACCATCCTTGCTCCAGTATGACCTCAAGTTAATTTAACTGATAATATGTTCAAAGACCTTATTTCCAAACAAAGTTACATTCACAGATAGAGGGGGTGAGGACTTCAATGGATGTTTTTGGGGGACAAAATGCAATCTATAATACTCACCATACTCTTAGGTGAAGTGAAATGAAGAAGAATATATATGCCCTTTTCAGATGTGGAGCCCTCTTGGCGTAGCGGTTAAGAGCTATGGCTGCTATGAGTTGGAATGGAATCATTGGCAGTGGGTTTGGTTGTTTTTTTTTTTCAGATGTGGCAGATTAAAGTGTTTATTCATTCATTCTTTCTTTCATTTATTTGTGTGAGGCCTTAGGGCTCTGCTGAAGATACAACAGTAGTTGTCCACCTTTGCCCACTGGTAAAGACTAAAGAGTCACAGCAACACTCAAATGCCCTTAGAATCTGTGTCCAAGGAGCAGAATCGTGCAACATATATAATACAGCCTTCAACAAGTTAATGATTCTTACCCTTTTTGAGTCATAAACTCCATTTGAAAATTTGATGAAAGCTAAGGAAAAACATAGAAAAGCACATATGGGCTCCTTGTAAAGAACTCTACTCTGTCAAAGATGAAATTTAGTCATCTCTGTACTCAGAATGGATAGTCATACCTAAGAAGAGCCAATAAAACTGGTAACAGTCATTTTTAAAACCTGTTTGATAAGCCAGTTCATCTAGATTCTTTATGATATATGTCTTTGTTGAAGAACAAAAGACCCAGCAGGCAATGATAAAAATCTCCATGTACTGAAATGCTATCTCTGGAAGAGTGTCAAAGTTATTCTTGGTAGTCCCAGAGAAAGACGTTAGGACAGCTGGGTCTTTCTAAATGTTATAACTTTTAATAGAATAAAAGGTGGGAGTTGCCTTCGAGATCATTCTGACTCATGGTGACCTCATGTGTGTCAGTGTAGACTGTGCACCATAGGGTTTCCAATGGCCAATTTTTCAGAACTGGATCACATCACCAGGCCTTTCATCTGAGGCACCTCTAGAAGAACTCAAACCTCCAACCTTTTGGATAGCAGCGGAGCATGTTAACCATCTGTATCACCCAGGGACTCCAATAAAATGGGAATCACCCTATAATCGGAGTCCTTATTCAGAAGTCTGGCTCTGGCTCTGCTCAATACCTTTCCTCTTCAGCTATCCACACCAAATAAGACAAAATAAGGTCCTTACAATTCTAGTTCAATCCAGAAAAAAGATTCTATCTAGAGTGTCCACTGCACCTTCTAACCTAAAAACTCATGTTGGTTTACAGGTGTCTTATAATTTTTCTGATACTGTCAGACTAGCATATAAATAAATTCTGATGAAGGTATGATCAAATACTGAGCAACACTTCTCAATATCAGTCATATTTTCATTTATCAGCCTATTTCCTTTTGCATAGTAATAAAACATTGAGAAAAAATATATAAAGAACTAAGAACCTTATAAACTTATTAATGGATTCATGTATTCAAAACTTCTCCTTGCCCCTCCAATATCATGACTGCATAATAAATATAGTCTATTAGCACAGATGTTAAAGATTTGTTGAAGAAACTTTCCAAAACAATTTTCAGGTTGCTGTGTATCCTTCCCTCAGTCATTCTTCTACCACCCCCACTGTCTTCTCCAAGATATAACCAATTTGAATTCTTACCTCGGAAAAAAAAGAAAAGTTAGTATTACCTGAATTTGATGAAAGCTTGTTCCTGCTAAGGTGTCCAACAAATATAGCACTGTCAAGCTTATTGGTTCTGTGGCTGATGAGTTTATTACTGAGCTGTTGTGGTGTCTCAGAGATACTTATGATGGATATTTAAATTTAATATATCAATCATTTCATTTATTGTCAAAAAACAATATTATTACATATAGGACACACTGATCACTAAAATATATGATATTATTATTATTGTTTTGTAGAAACTTACATTAGTACTTTGTCCTTTGTAATTTATATTAAAGATATATTTTGTTCTCTTTTCCTGGGAGTTACGAAGAACAAAATATGATGCTGTGAGCAGAAATAAATATATCCTATTACTAAATGTTTTCTTCTTATTAGACTGTTGGGTTAATTTTCTGTTCGTCTTCAAAATAAATTTGGTTTTAGGAAACTAATGTTGACCCAGAATCTTTTGATCTTTATATAGTTATATACTTGGTATTTGGGACATGATATTACTAGTACATTATGCAACTCTTAAGATAAATTGGAAGGATCCCTGGTGGAGTGGTGGTTAAGCGCTCAGCTGCTAACTGAAAGGTCGGCAGTTTGAACCCACCAGCCACTCCGTGCCAGAAAGATGTGGCAGTCTGCTTCCGTAAAGATCACAGCCTTGGAAATCCTATGGGGCAGTTCTACTTTGTCCTATAGGGTCACTCTGAGTCAGAACTGACTCGATGGCAATGAGTTTCGTTTTGATTTTAAGATAAATTGGAGACAAATAACACTGTTATTCATAGATAGGCAGAGCATCTCATAGCTATATAACAACGACTACAAATTACATGAAAATCCCATAATCTTGCCAATTGCCTTAATGTGTTGGTGACGAAACATTTAAATTATAGTGGTATTCAAGCATCACAGGTAAAATATAACAAAAAAATTTGTTTAGTCAATACGCAATAGGATTATTAAAATAAAATGTTATGGTTTATTTAATATATTCCTTAAAATAAGAATTGAGATGTGAAGTCAGGCCTCATAACAGTTTATAGCTTTTGATCAAAAATCTTCTAGAAGTATGATATTTGGAGGAAGTAACAGAGTTAATAGTTCGAAAATATGACCTGGGTGATAGAAATGACACAGGAGATGGCATGATAGAATTTTGCAAGACCAATGACTTCTTCATTGCAAATACCTTTTTTCACCAACATAAACAGTGACTATACACATGGACCTTGCCAGATGGAATATACAGGAATCAAATCGACTACATCTGTGGAAAGAGACGATGGAAAAGCTCAATATCATCAGTCAGAACAAGGCTAGGGCCTGACTTTGGAACAGACCATCAACTGCTCATATGCAAGTTCAAGTTGAAGCTGAAGATAATTAGAACAAGTCCATGAGACCCAAAGAACGACCTTGAGTATATCCCACCTGAACTTAGAGACCATCTCAAGAATAGATTTGACACGTTGAACACTAATGACCGAAGACCAGACGAGTTGTGGAATGACATCAAGGACATCAAACACGAAGAAAGCAAGAGGTCATTAAAGAGACAGGAAAGAAAGAAAAGACCAAAATGGATGTCAGAAGAGACTCTGAAACTTGCTCTTGAACGTTGAGCAGCTAAAGCAAAAGAAAGAAATGGTTAAGTAAAAGAACTGAACAGAAGATTTCAAAGGGCAGCTTGAGAAGACAAAGTAAAGTATTATAATGACATGTGCAAAGAGCTGGAGATAGAAAACCAAAATGGAAGAACACTCTCGGCATTTCTTAAGCTGAGAGAACTGAGGAAAAAATTTAAGCCTTGAGTTGCAATAGTGAAGGATTCTATGGGGGAAAACATTAAATGACACAGGAAGCATCAAAAGAAGATGGAAGGAATAACAGAGTCATTATACCAAAAAGAATTGGTTGACGTTCAACCATTTCAAGAGGTAGCATATGATCAGGAACCAATGGTACTGAAGGAAGAAGTCCAAGCTGCACTGAAGGCATTGGCGAAAAACAAGGCTCCAAGAATTGATGGAATATCAATTCAGATGTTTCAATAAATGGATGCAGCACTAGAAGTGCTCACTTGTCTATGCCAAGAAATTTGGAAGACAGCTATCTGGCAAACTGACTGGAAGAGATCCATATTTATGTCTATTCCCAAGAAAGGTGATCCAGTCGAATGTGGGAATTATTGAACAATATCATTAATATCACATGCAAGTAAAATATTGCTAAAGATCATTCAAAAGTGGCTGCAGCAGTATGTCGACGGAACTGCCAGAAATTCAGGCTGGATTCAGAAGACAACATGCAACCAGGGATATCATTGCTGACGTCAGATGGATCCTGGCTGAAAGCAGAGAATACTAGAAAGATGTTTACCTGTGTTTTATTGACTATGCAAAGGCATTCGATTGTGTGGATCATAATAAAGTATGGATAACATTGCAAAGAAAGGGAATTCCAGAACACTTAATTGTGCTCATGAGGAACCTGTACACAGATCAAGAGGCAGTTGTTTGGACAGAACAAGGGGATACTGCATGCTTTAAAGTCAGAAAAGGTGTACGTTAGGGTTGCATCCTTTCACCATACCTATTCAATCTGTATGCTGAGCAAACACTCCGAGAAGCTGGACTATATAAAAAAGAATGGGGCATCAGGATTGAAAGAAGACTCATCGACAACCTGCGATATGCAGATGACACAACCTTGCTTGCTGAAAGTGAAGAGGACTTGAAGCACTTACTGGTGAAGATCAAAGACCACAGCCTTCAGTATGGATTACACCTCAGCACGAAGAAAACAACAATACTCACAACTAGACCAATAAGCAACATCATGATAAACGGAGAAAAGACTGAAGTTGTCAAGGATTTCATTTTACTTGGATCCACTATCAACACTCATGGAAGCAGCAGTCAGGAAATCAAAAGACGCATCACATTGGGCAAATTTGTTGCAAAAGACCTCTTTAAAGTGTTGAAAAGCAAAGATATCACCTTGAAGACTAAGGTGTGCCTGATCCAAGCCATGGTATTTTCAATTGCATCATATGCATGTGAAAGCTGGACAATGAATAAGGGAGACCGAAGAAGAATTGACGCCTTTGAACTGTGGTGTTGGTGAAGAATATTGAATATATCATGGACTGCCAAAAGAATGAACAAATCTGTCTTGGAAGAAATACTACCAGAATGCTCCTTAGAAGGAAGGATGGCAACACTACGTCTTACATACTTTGGATGTGTTGTCAGGAGAGATTAGTCCCTGCAGAAGGACACCATGCTTGGTAAAGTACAGGGTCAGCGAAAAAGAGGAAGACACTCAACGAGATGGATTGACACAGTGGCTGCAACAATGGGCTCAAGCATAACAATGATTGTGAGCATGGCGCAGGACCAGGCAGTGTTTTGTTCTGTGGTGCATAGGGTCACTATGAGTCGGAATCGACTTGACCGCACCTAACAACAACAGAGTTAAATGAAGCTCTGATCACAGTACGGAACTTTTTGAAGATACTTTCATACTTGGTATTATCAGATAAATGACTACAACTCATATAAATGTGGTCACGGAGAAACAATATGGCAGATTGTACAATATTTCCAATGATTGCTGAGGCACATTCGAAAGAATCCTTTGTCTACCTGACAGCTAGAGGAATTCCCAAACAGAAGATGTCGTATACTAACAAAAAACTGAAACCTGTGAGAGCCAGAACGACCAAGACTGCCTTGTTTTTCCAGATTTCGCAAGTTTTCTGCCTTTGACAGGGTGCAGTCTTAACGCTTCCCTGTCACTCATTTTAGTAGAAAATATTTGAGATTTCCTTCTCTGACTGGTTTTCACCTTACATAGGTTCCAGTTTTGTAGGTTTTATTGTACATATTTCTGCTCTGCAGCTATGCTTATTTTTCATAGTAATCATAAGACACACTGAGTGCCTATATATTAGGTCAGCACAGTTTGTATGTTCCTGATGATGATAATAAGTGGTGGTACTAAGTTTTAAACCAGATCTACCTGGCTCCAGAAGCTCTTAAACACCAACTATACTTCATTGTTCAAAATGTGTAAGAACAAAGCAAGATAAGAATAACTTAGAGCAGTACACTGCAGGGCTGTATTTTTGCCTGTTAGTAAAACTTTCTTTGATAATGTCTATCCCTTTAGCAAATATTTCTTGAGTACTTATACTACATGTCTAGGGCTGTGTGATTTAGTTTCTTGGTAGGGGACGTAGTAAAAATGAAATAACATGATATTGAAACAACTTTTTTTTTTATATTTTATTGTACTTCAGGTGAAGGCTTACAGAACAAATAGTTTCTCATGAAACAGTAGTACACATGTTGTTTTATGACATTGGTTAACAACCCCACAACATATTAACCCTCTAACTTCTCAACCTTTTCTTTTTTTTGGTGAAAATACACATAGCTAAAGATACACCGTTTCAAAAATTTCTACATACACAGCTCAGTGACATTGACTACGCTCTCCCAATTGTGCTGTTATTCTCACTTAAGATGAAGGCTTACAGAACAAAATAGTTTCTCATTTAACAGTTACTACAAATGTTGCCCTATGACAATGGTTAACAATCTCACAACACATCAACCATATCCTTACTCAACCTTGGGTTCCCTATCACCAGCTTCCTTGTCCCCTTCTGCCTTCTGGCCCTTGTCACTGGACTCCTGTACCTCGTTAGTCTCATTTGGTTTTACGGGGCTGTCCACTCCCAGGCTGAACAGTGAACCTCGGAGGTAACTTCACCACTGAGCTAGAAGAGTGTCTGGGGGCCATACTCTCAGGGTTTCTCCAGTCTCCTTTAGGCCAGTAAATCTGGTCTTGTGTGTGTGTGTGTTAGAATTTTGTTCTACATCCTTCTCCAGCTCTGTCCATAACCCTCTGTTGTGATCCTGGTCAGAAGAGTCAGTGGTGGTAGCCAGGCACCTGGACTCAGTCTGGTGGAGGCCTTGGTGGCTGTGGACAATTAGTCCTTCGGACTAATCTTTTCCTTGTATCCTGTTCTCTTCATTCTCCCTTGCTCCCGAAGGGATGAGACCAGTGGAGTATCTTAGATGGCCGCTCACAGGCTTTTAAGACCCCAGACACTACCCACCAAGGTAGAATGTAGAGCATTGTCTTTATAAGCTGTGTCATGCCAATTGAGCTAGATGTTCCCCAAGACCATGGTCCCCAGAGCCCTCTGCCCAGCAATTCAGTCCCTCAGGGAGTTTGGATGTGTCTGTGGGGCTTCCATGAAACATAACTTTTGAAGGTTTTGGGCATGTTCTTCTTCAGACACAACCTGTTTTAAAAATGCCCTGGATAACTTGGAAACCACTTTTTGTGCCCATTTAAAAATCACACAGTGACTATGCACATCCATAAGCCCAGACTTCCAATATTCCTGTTGTTCTTAGGGAGCATAGTCTCTGTTTTATTATACTGTGATGGTTAAAGTTATGTGTCAACTTGACTGGGCTGAAATTCTCAGTGGTTTGGAAGTTATGATGTAGTTTGGCAATTATGTAATGAGGTAATTATCCTCCATTTTGTGATTGATGTAATTATCCTCCATTTTGTGATCTCCAGTAAGTAATATAATGTAATTACCTCCATGATGTGATTCGATGTGATCAGCCAATCAGTTGTAAGGGGAGTTTCCTTGGAAGTGTTACCTGCGTCCAATATATGTGGACTCTCTGGCAAAGCTCACTCTTGCTCTGGATCTTGCATCCAGCTCATCATCACCTGACCTCTGGTTCTTGGGACTTGAGCCAGCGGCCTGCCATTTTGCCTGCTGATCTTGGGATTCATCAGCCTCTGCAGCCTGTGAGCCAGCAGCCTGCCATCTTACCTGCCGATCTTGGATTTGTCAGCCTTTGCAGTCTGTGAGCCAGTGACCTGCCGTCTGACCTGCTGATCTTGGGTTCATCAGCTCCTGCAGCTATGTGAGTCAGGAGAAACCTCTAGCCTGACACCTGACCCAAGGACTTGGGACTTGCCAGCCTCTACAACTGCCTGAGCCATTTCCTTGAGATAAATCTCTCTCTCTATATATATATATATAAACATTTCACTGGTTTTGCTTCCCTAGAGAACCCAGCCTAAGACATATGCCCATGCCCTCGATGCCTCTACAGAAATCCAAGAGAGGAAGACAGTATTTCTGATATAGAATGAGCTTGGAATCATGCATGACCAGTTCCAGAGTAAAGTATAATGGTAATTAGCTGGTAGTATCCATTGCCTTAAAGTTGGTTCCTACTCATGGTGACCCCACGTGTTTCAGAGTAGAACTGTGGTCCATAGGGTTTTCAGTGGCTTTAATCTTACAAAAGTAGATCACCAGGACTTTCATTTTTGGTACTGCTGGGTGGACATGAACTGCCAACCTTTCAGTTAATAGCTGATAGCAAACTGTTTGTGCCACCCAGGGACCTAGTAGTAGCCACTCTTTATTGAACACTTATTCTCTGCAAAGTCCTATGTTAATTGTGTGTACATTATTTTATTAAACTTCAAAACAACCATGTAGAATTAGTATTATTAGTCCCACTTTCAGATGAAGGCTCAGGTTCAGAGCACTTAAATAACTAGCCAAAGGACGTATAACTCATCACTGGCAAAGATGGTACACAAGCACAATTTGTTGAATTCTAGTTGTATTCTTCAATAATACAGTAGAAAATGTAGCAATTTTTCAGAAGTTGCTGATGGAAAGTCTTGTACCTACTATACTTACTAATAAGAGATTGAAGAAGAGGGTGGTGGGCAATTAAATCAGTCTTAACTATAGGTGTATCATGAGTCACTGTTCAATAAAAAGGCTGCTGGACAAATCATCTGCCAGTTAAGCACATATGCCTTATCTACTCATCTTACTATTTCCCTTTGTCTTTATCTCAAACTCTGTTAAGCACCTATTCTGGTTTTGTCTCTCATTTCCACCTCTGAATTTTCACTGCAACTTGATAATCCCGATCTGTATCCTTAAATCTACACAAATTATGGTTTATATTCTTCAGGTAAATTCAAGTAAACAACTCGCCTGTGTGAAATCGACCCCAGGATCCCTGGAATCCCACATCTCCTGGCGTGTGAAATGACCCTCTACAATGGTAAAGTGCATAGTTACTCTGTGTAATGGAAGTGGTGCCAGGGGAAAAAGTAGAAAATATGTAATGTAAATGTAATGTCAATCCACTCTAAAAATATATAAAACATACATAAAAATATGTTTTAAGTGTAACTCTCATACTGACTTCTTAAATGAAAGATAAAAATTATTTATCTTGAGTTATTTGGAAGTTTTCCTGCTTAACAGTAGAACCCACCTCTTGTAGCACAGGCCTAGCCCCATCTCCATGCCATGAGATAGGGCAAATTAGATATATGACCAATAGCAATTTAGCTTGAACAAAACAAGTGTTTTCTCAAATTTGGTCTTCATGAAGCACCGTGACGTTCCTTTTGTATTATCCATCAAATTATTCAGAAATAGGAAAACAGGATCTCTCAAAGATATAAATACATTTGTACCAGACCATCTCTCTTAAAAACCGACTCCTAATTCTCTTTTGAATTTCTCATACTTTCCTCCTCAGGGAACATTCTCTAGAAAATTATGTATTATAATTTTCTGCTGGAGAGTTTTATGCATGTTTAGATTAGTCACTTAGTCACAGCTGTTGCAAAATTCTGGTGAGAAAAAGCTACTTACGTCTGTTATTTTCTGGTGATAATATCATCTTCAGAAGTGTACCATCTTCGGAAGGGACTTTCTGGAGCCCTCAGAAAGCACAAACTGGTTGGTGTTAAGATGCAGACCCCACAACAGATTGATATGGAAGTATACTGTGGGTTTACTACCTCTGAGACTTCGTAAGATTCTTGCCAAAAGTCATGATCAAGTGCTGTTCTTTATTGTCAATAGGGGGCAATGGAAAGGGCACTGGACTAGGAGTCAAAAGAAGTGAGTTAAAGATTTAGCTATACCTGCAATGTCACGTTGGGCAAGTTATTTCAGCTCTTTGGGCCTTGGGTAAACCCAAATTATCTGAAGGGTTTGGATTTGTCATTTTCAGTTCTGGAAATTTAATGAAGTGTGAAAAAGATGGTCCTAATATTAACAATTTAGCTTTTTCCTACAGGAATCAACTTTTTTTTTTTAGTATGGTAAGTGTATATGTAACAAAATATTTGTCACTTCAACATTTTTTACATATACAATTCAATGACATTAATTACATTCATCATGCTATTCAACCATCACTACTATCTGTTTGCAAATTTTTCAATCATGCTTACCAGAAGCACAGTGTTCCCCAAGCAATGAGTCTCCCTTCCCCGCTCCTTCCTGACTGCTCTTGGTAACCACTAATACACTTTGGTCTCTCTATACTTGCTTATCCTAGATATTTCATGTAAATGGAATCATACAATATTTGGATTTTTGTGACTGACTTATTTCACTCAGAATAATGTTTTCAAGGTTCATCCATGTTGGAACATGTGTCAGGACTTCATTTCTCTTTATGGCTGAGTAATATTCCATTGTATGTATGTGTCATGTTTTGTTTATCCATTCATCTGTTGATGGATATTTAGGCTATTTCTACCTTTTGGCTATTATGAACAGTGCTGCAGTGAAGATTGGTGTACAAGTATCTGCTTGTGTTCGTGCTTTTGATTCATTTGGATGTATATCTAGGAGTGGAATTGCTGGATCATATGGTAATTCTGTGTTTAACTTTTAGAGGAAGCACCAAACTGTTTTCCTCAGCAGCTGTACCATTTTACAATTCCAACAGCAATGGATGAGACTTACAATTTCTGCACATTCTTGTCAACAACTGTAGCTTTCTGTTTTGTAATAATTGCCATCCTTGTGAAAGGGTATCTCATTGTGGTTTTGATTTGCATTTCCCTAATGACTAATTGGAGCCTGGTTGCTAAGTGGTTAGGTGTTTGGCTGCTAACCGAAAGGTTGGCAGTTCGAATACACTAGCCATTCCTTGGAAACCCTATGGGGCAATTCTACTCTGTCCTACAGGGTCACTAATAACAATGGGTTTGCTTTTCTTTTTTGGTAATGACTAATGATGTTGAACATTTTTTCATGTGCTTTTTGGCCATTCTTTGGTGAAATACCTATTAAAGTCCTTTGCAAATTTTTTGATTGGGTTGTTTGTCTTTTTGTTGTTAAGTTGATGAATGTAGTATCTTAGGCAAGGCTCTATAAAAAATTGTCTCAAGGGGCTGATTAGAGTATGTGTATGTTTTGTTCTATTCATGAGCATGTGTGTGCGTACATATACCTGTCCTGGCATATTTGGCAGCTATGGATCACAAAGGCTGAAATGTCCATTGATCATTACATGATAATCTGTTGTTATGATTTTGCATTCCTTTGAGGCTCTTCTCAATTTTACTTACCACTGTCTTTACCCAGAAAGGAATGCATATATGATCTTGGTATAGTTCTTTATTTATCTGGAATGGAAACTCTCCTATAGAGTATATCTGGCTATAAATAATAACTCTTTCCTCTGATGTTATTTTTTTACCATTAGTATACTACCTCTTTCATATTTTAATATCAATTTAAAATATTCCATTCAGTAAAATGTAATATGTGGCTCTTGTGTCCTCCCATCTCCCAACAGAGAAAATGGGAGAGTTTGGCATCATAATATAATCAAAATGGACTCCAAAGATGTAGAGTCCTATGGTGAGGAAGAAAGGGGACTTTTTCCCTCCTGCATGGTGCCAACTCCTAGCAGGTGATCCCTACTTCCAGGCTTTCAGAAGAGAAAGTTGCAGGAAGAAGTTGCTACCTGATCATCTTCAGAGTATCCCCAGATTTGGTGCTTTCCCTCCAGTGGAGCCTCTGTTCTTTCCTTCCTGCTGGAAAGAACGTTATGTCTCACCTTGCAGGGTGAAGAGGACTGTCTATGTACTCCAGAAACTTCTGAAACTCTGATGCCAAGAAGAGAAAGAGAAAAGGGACATTGGAAAGTCTTTAGAGAAGATCAAAATGCTGTGGACTTTTTGACTCTGAAAAATAGACAGAGGCCACCGTCTCCCTGGGGCCTAGACAAATGCTGCTGTGAATTCTCTAAAAAGAAGAGAAAGCAGTAGACTTGTGGGCTCCTGAAGGTGATCGGATTCCAGCACCAATGAAAAGCTGACCTGTAGGTCTCCATTAGATGACAGATGAAAGGCAGTTACTTCTGGGAAGCTCTCCCTGGTCCCTAGCCTGGGAAACTCTGACCTCGTAGGGCCACAGGTCAAGCTTTGTCAGGCATGCTTGTGTCACTGAAGATCTCACGGAGATATCCTGAGTACTGTCTGTCCTGAGATCCCTAAGAGTCTAGATCTAGCACCTCTCTACCCATTAGGGAGGCGTGGAGGAGGCTGTGATGTCTTTTGCCAAGCTGGCAAGCCAAGCAAGGTTAGGACAGCTACAGAACAAAGAGAGTCCTCATGAGAATTAAATTGATGACCTCATTCCCATTAGCACTAATTCACCACTCTTCACAGGAAACACAATGTTCCCAAACAAAACTAACTTACCACTGTTTGTGTAGCAGATTTTCTCCTGTTTGAATAGCAGCAGGTGGAAAGACTATATATAGAGATGGTTTCTTATGGGTCATGGAAGCAATGATTCCTTTACTACAAGGCACTAAGTTAAAAAGGCAATGTTATGGAAAGAAGTGACCCTGATGATATGCTTAGGGCACCATGAGCATGACTGACAGATAAAGGCACAGACAGTGGAGTAGGATGGGTAGAGACTGTGTGTAACTTACTGTTAGTGACTACAAACAATGAGAGTATTTTGTCTCTACTTTTGAAGAGAAAATAAAGTTCCTATTTCCTTGGAATAACAGGAAACAACTTAGGTAGGACATAGCATGTGCAGAAATAGAAGTAGAAATGCTTATAATTCATATTGTCTGTCTGATATTCTTATTTTCTCCCTTTCCGTTTTTTTTTTTACCTTGTATGCTTGTGAACATGAGGCCCCAGGCTTCCTGTGACTCCTCGAGGAATGAGATCAACTAATCTCTAAGGTGTTAGCGACTTAAAATATTTAAAAAATAGCTCTCTCTTTCTCCCAGGATTAGTTACTCTAGAAAATTAATAAAATAACTAGAAAGAGCCATGTATTACATAAAGGCAGGGGACAGCGTTCTTGATATTTTTCAAATTATACCATGTGAAAATATTTACAAGGTCTTAAGAGCAAAAACCATATATACATTCCAGTTTTAATAATATGACAAAGAATATATAGGTAAGCAGGAAGACAAAAAGAAAAAAATGCCTTATGTAGTGGGGCTATATTTTTTCTTTTAAAAATTTTTTTTATGATTGTATAATTATTTTTAATATTTATGTTATATACATAAGGAGCCCTGGTTGCACAGTGGTTAAAGCAATTGACTGCTAACAGAAAGGTCAGTGGTTTGAAACCACCAGCAGCTCAGCGGGAGAAAGATTTGGCAGTCTGCTTCCATAGAGATTTACAGCCTTGGAAACTCTATGAGGTTGCTATGAGTCGGAATCGACTTAACGGCAGTGGGCTTGGTTTGGGATGTTACATATGTGTGTGTATCTATATATATATATTTGAATCTATAATACATAAATGTCTGATATATATGTAATATATGTGTTTTATATATATATACACATATATACATACACATACATATGTACGTACATACATACATACATATATATATACCTATGGAGCCCTGGTGGAGCAGTGGTTAAGAGCTATGGCTGCTAACCAGAAGGTCAGCAGTTTGAATCTACAAGCCGTTCCTTGGAAACCTTATGAGGCCATTCTACTCTGTCCTATAGGGTCACAATAAGTCGGAATCGACTGGATGGTAATGGGTTTTGGTATATGTATGTATTCTGATACAGCCTAAAAAGCAAAGTTAAGGAATCCTAGCAGAAAATGTTAAGGGGATGGTGAAAATCAGACTTCTGAGTGAAGGTGTTATTCCTTTTTCATTTTCATCTGCATTATAACAACAGCTCCCCATTGCTTTCAGTGGCCCAGAGTATTGTAACTTTTGTTGCAAGGATTTATTAACCAGGATGCCTGATACATTCCACCTAGCAGAACTAGTGCTTGCACTATAAAAATTTTGACATCTGTACTCTTTTATAATTTAATTAGTTCTCTTCTACATATAAACTCACAAATCCAGGGAGAACCTGAGTGGGAACTGGGGGGTGGTGGGGATTGAGGTGTTATTCAACTAATCTAACACTATCCTGGAAAGATCAAAACAGCAATGCAACAATAGAATTTGAAAAAAAAAAGTGCGATTTATATGCTTTCTCATGCTCATCTCATCTCATACCATTTTCTGTCAAAGAAAGTAACAGGTATTGGATACAATAATTTTGCTTCAAAGAATAATGAAAATGGCTGGCAAACCTTTTTACATACTTCACATTCAAATAAATCTGTGGCTTAGAGTAGTTCTGACTGTATCCTTCTTTATAGATAAGATTCAAAATCATAGCAAATGCTTAAAATGTGCTAACTACAGACTAAGTACTATTCTTAGTGTTTTATATGTAGTGACTCACAACCTCACAACATGCTGTGAAGTAAGAAGTATTATGATACTTATTTTAAATATGATGAAACAGACACAGAAAGGTTAAGTCACTGGGCCACTGGACAGTAGCTGGAACAGACCCAAGCTGTACTTGAAAAACTGTGCTCATCATCTGCCATTTGTTTCACATCTCTAAAAAACAAATCAGTGAATTATTCATAATAGCTAACTTTTCTTCAGTGCTCCCTCTGTGCCATGCATTTTCTAAGCACTTCACATGCAATAGCTCATATAAAACTTGTAATAATCCTGTGTGGTATTATTAGCTCGATTTTATAGACAAGGAAACTGAGGATCAGGACTAAGTAACTTTATTATTCTCAGTGGAGAGAGAGACTGAAAGCATTCCCCTTGAGAACAGGAACCAGATAAGGATGCCCTTTATCACAACTCTTATTCAACATTGTACTGGAAGTCCTAGCTAGAGCAATAAGGCAAGAAAGGGAAATAAAGAGTATATAGACTGGTAAGGAAGAAGTAAAACTATCCTTATTTGCAGATGATAGGATCATATACATAAAAAATCCCAGACACTCCACAAGAAAGTTACTGGAACTAATAGAAGAATTCAGCAAAGTGGCAGGGTACAAGATCAACATACAAAAATCAGTTGGATTCTTCTACATCAACAAAGAGAACTGTAAAAGGAAATCAGGAAAACAATGCCATTTACAATAGCCCTCAAAAAGATAAACTACTTAGGAATAAATCAAACTAGACACATAGAAGACTTATACAAAGAAAACTACAAAATACTATTGCAAGAAACCTTGCAAAAGAGGCCTACATAAATGGAAAAACATACCATGCTTATGGATAGGAAGACTTAACATTGTGAAAATATCAATACTACCCAAAACAATCTACAAATATAATGGAATCCCTATCCAAATTCCAACAACATTCTTCAATGAGATGGAAAAACTAATCACCAACTTTATATGGGAAGGAAAGAGGCCTCAGATAAGCAAAGCATTATTGAAGATGAAGAACAAGGCAGGAGGGCTCACATTCTCTGATTTCAGCACCTACTATACAATCATGGTAGTCAAAACAGCCTGGTGCTGGTATAATGACAGATACATAGACCAAAGAAACAGAATTGAAAACTCAGAAGTAAATCTACTCACCTATGGACAGCTGATCTTTGAGAAAGTGTCAAAATTCACTAAGGGGAAGAGAAAATCTCTTTAACAAATGGTACTGGCAAAATTGAACATTCACTTGCATAAAAATGAAACAAGATCCATACCTCACATCATACACAAAAACTAAGTCAAAATGGGTCAAAGACCCAAATAGAAAACCTAAAACAATAAAGATAATGGAAGAAAAAATAAGGATGATTCTAGGAGCCTTAATATATGGCATAAATAGAATATCAAACATAACTAAAAATGCACAAACAGCAGAAGATAAACTAGATAACTGGGATCTCCTAAAAATTAAACACTTATGCTCCTCAAAAGACTTCACTATAAGAATAAAAAGAGAACCTACAGACTGGGAAAAAAATTTTGGCTATGACAAACCTGTCAAGGGTCTAATCTTTAAAATTGATAGAAAATTTCAACATCTCAACAATAAAAAGACCAACAACCCGATTAAAAATGGGCAAAGGACCTGAATAGACACTTCACCAAAGAAGACATTCAGGTGGCTAAAAAATACATGAAGAGATGCTCAGGATCATTAGCCATTAGAGAGATGCAAATCAAAACTACAATGAGATACCATCTCACCCTGGTAATAATGGCGCTGATCAAAGAAACAGAAAACAATAAACGCTTGGGAGGTTGTGGGGAGATAGGAACTCTTAAACACTGCTAATGGGAATGTAAAAGGCACAACCACTATGGAGAATGGTATGGCACTTTCTTAAAAAGCTAAAAATAGAAATACCATATGATCTAGCAATGCCACTAATAGCTATATATCCTCTGGTAATGACAGCTGTAAAAAGAATACACATATGCACACCCATGTTCATTGCAGCATTATTCACAATAACAAAAAGATGAAAACAACTTGAGTGCCCATCAACATATGAATGGATAAACAAACTGTAGTATGTACACACAGTGGAATACTGTGCAAGGATAAAGAATAATGATGAATCCGAGAAACATCTGACAACATGGATGAATCTGGAGGACATTATGCTAAGTGAAATAAGTCAGTAACAAAGGAACAAATATTGTATGAGGCTATTATAAATAGTTAAGAAAAGGTTTATACACAAAAAGAAACATTTTTTGATGATTACCAGGGATGGGAAGGAGGGGGAGGGAAAATCACTAACTAGAGAGTAGACACGTTAACTTTGGTGAAGGGCAGTACACAATATGAGGGAAGTCAGCACAATGTGACCAAGGCAAGGGAAGACACTGAGAGGTATGCAAGAACAAAATGCAACAACATTAATAACAATCAATAATCTATGAGTGGATACGTAGGTAGATATATATGCTGAATAGGTGTGGGAGGGCATATGGGAGTATACCCACGTGCATA
The DNA here is from genome assembly GCF_000243295.1 of Trichechus manatus latirostris. NCBI lineage: Eukaryota > Metazoa > Chordata > Mammalia > Sirenia > Trichechidae > Trichechus > Trichechus manatus. The sequence goes on from NW_004444021.1 coordinate 1,287,719, forward strand.
TATAGGTTTCGCTGTGGCTATTTCTACATACATATTTGTATGTGCTGCATGTATATTCATATATATAATAGAGCTCACAGGAGGTGCAGTCATGGAAACATCCTAGACATAACCAAACACCTTGCAGGAATGAGTTACTTGGCTTGAAGGCTAAGGATCATAGTCTCAGAAGACATCAGATCAACTGGCATAACACTGTTCATAAAGACAACATTCTACATACTACTTGCGAGAGGCTATCTAAGATAAAACTATTGGTCTCTTTCCATCTGGAGAAAAAGAGAGTGAAGAAAACCAAAAACTCAAGGAAACAATTAGTCCAAAGGACTAATGAACCACAGGAACTATAGCCTCCAGTAGCCTGAGACTGGAAGAACTAGATGGTGCCAGGCTACCAGTACCAACTGATCTGACCAGGATCACAATAGAAAGTCCTTATTAGAGTGGGAAAAAAAATGTAGAACAAAATTCAAATTCATAAAAAAGACAAGATTTACTGGTCTGAGAAAGACTGGAAGAACCCCCGAGACTATGGCCCTTAGACACTCTTTTACCTTGGAATCAAAGCCATTCCTGGAGATCACCTTTCAGCCAAATAGTAGACCAAACCAAACCCAAACCCACTGCTGTCAAGTTGATTCCAACTCATAGCAACCCTATACAAGCCTATAAATAAATAATAACCCCCATGAAGAAAGTGCTCTTTAGAGAAATCACCTATATGAGACCAAAAGGGCAACATCTGCCCAAAAGCAAAGATGAGAAGGCAGGAAGGGACAGGAAAACCAGATGAGTAGAAATGGGGAACTCAGGATGGTAATGGGGAGAGTGCTAACATTGTGGGGATTGCAATCAATGTCACGGAAAAATTTGTGTATAACTATTGAATAGGAAACTAACTTGCTCTGTAAACTTTCACCTAAAGCACAAAACAAAAACAAAAATGTTTGTCCATGTTACAAAGCTAGTAAGGGGGAGAGTGGATTCATATCCGGGTAGACTCCATGGCCCACACCTTTTACCACTACACTTCATGGTCAATAAATTAGTCAATCATTAACCTCTCTCTATTGGACACTCATGAAGTTCAGAGTTAGATGCTGATGGGAATCTCCCTCTTGGTAAATGCTATTGTCATAGGAATGTAGTTTTCTGATAGCATGAAGAATGAAGTCGAGGCAGCAGCACCAAATAGAAGCATTTAACATCCAAGGAATTTGAAAATCAGATGATTGATTCTTTGCCATGTACTCTAAATGGCTGCAGATTTAAATCTTGCATTCTTTGCCAAAGCATTCTTGGGCTTATTAATAATGTTTTAGTGATTTTCCAAGTCGTGTCAAGCTTATTTGAATAACTATTTCTGTCTTGTGAATTGACAGAGTTGATGTGATTTCTTCCAGTGATTAAACTCTTGCACAGGAAGATGACGTCAGGTTAGCTAGATAAGGTACAATGTATTTGTGAACTTTCTTCAATACTTAGTATTCCTTGTTGTATTCTTTATAGGAAGGAAAAAAAGCTAATAAAAATACTAAGCTAATAATAAAAGAATATCTTATAAGAGATATGACAGTATAAGATCTTCCTGGCAAATAAGAGTTGATAGAGTCGAAATCCACTGGAAGGCAACTAACAATAACAACAACAGTGGTAGTGAAGGAGTGGGGTATGGGGAGGCTGGGAGAAGTAGTGGTGGCAGCTTGTGGATACTAACACATAACACAAGAACAACATATAATGGAAAAATTGTCATTTACAAAGTAAACAAGATTGTTATTGTTAGGTGCTGTCAAGACAGTTCCTACTCATAGAGACCCTATGTATGACAGAATGAAACACTCTCTGGTCCTGTGCCATCCTCACAATCGTTGCTATGTTTGAGCCCATTGTTGCAGCCACTGTGTCAGTCCACCTCATTGAGGGTCTTCCTCTCTTTTGCTGACCCTCTACTTTACCAAGAGTGATGTCCTTCTCTAGGGAATGGTCTTTCCTGATAACAAGATCATTAGAAAGTATTATAATTAAGGGATGTCAATATTTGCACTGTATTCCATAAATGTCAGGATACTACCTATTACTAGAGGTTGCAAGGAATTAAAATACATGTGAGGATAAATCATTAATTCGGTACTGAGTTCTACCATGTGTAAAATACTAGCATATGAAAAGTAACACAAAGTGGTGACAAATTTATGTATCAATCTATCTACCTACCTATCTAGCTATCTACCTACTTATCAGTCTATCTTCTGGACAGGCTTTAGACAAAGAAATAAAAAATAAACTAACAAAGACTGCAGCACCTTTCACCCAAAGATCTTGCAAAAGAGGAGAGACTTCTCTCAAAGTCTAACTTAGCAATAATCCTATTGGAATGTGTTAGAATGCCTTCAGGGGTCCCTTGCTGCTGTTCAATTTTATTCGGAACTTTATTAGAATTTTTTTAACATTGATGTAGCCAGGTTAATTTTAGTACAATCCATTTACCTGAAGGATAAAAAACATCAAAACAATTTCTCTCAATTACTGATTAAAAAAAAAATGTTTGTCAACAATTCTTTTACAAAGCCATATTATTGCCAAAGGCTTTAGACATTTGTTGGTTTTCAAATGTTCTACCAAACTATTGCTTGAATATACTCATTTGTTAATTTTCTGTAATGGATAAGCCAATAAAATGAGAAGTCAGTGTTGTAATTTCACATGTACCCTATCTTTAACAGTCTCTCTTACCTAAATCAACAGCTTCGACACCTCCCCCCTTTCTTTCCCCAACAAACAAGTAAAGCTAATTCCAAATGGACAAAGATATGAAGAGAGAGGTAACTTCGTTTAAAAAAAAGAAAAACAAAACAGTTGCCATTGAGTCAATTACGACTCATAGTGACCCTATAGGACATAGCAGAACTGCCCCATAGGGTTTCTAAGGAGCGGCTGGTGGGTTTGAACTACTGACGTTCCGGTTAGCAGCCAAACACTTAACCACTGTGCCACCACGATCCCAACAAAATATGGAATGCTAGTATATATTTCATAGAAATAAGCTTGAATTAATTACAGTTATATTTCTAAATAAAGAAGTCTACCTCTATCACATAATTTCTTGCAAAGAATATATTCATTTGTTTTTTTGTTCAGAACATAAATCATTGCACCTCTCCTAAGTGCCAGGTACTGTGCTAGCCATTATATACTTAAAAACAAACAAACATTGCCGTCGAGTCAATTCCTACTCATAGCAACACTTTAGGACAGAGTATAACTGCCTTGTGGGGTTTCCAAGACTGTAATCCTTACAGAAACAGACTGCCACCTCTTTCCTCCCTCAAAGTTGCTGGGTAGGTTTGAACCGCTGACCTTTTGGTTAGTAGCGGAGCGCTTAACCACTGAGCCAGCAGGGCTCCCATCATTATACATTGTTGTTAGGTGCTGTCTAGTCAATTTCCACTCACAGCGATCCTACATACAACAGAATGAAACACTGCCCGGTCCTGTGCCATCCTCACAATCTTTGTTATGCTTGAGCCTATTGTTGCAGCCACTGTGTCAATCCATCTTGTTGAGGGGCTTCTTCTTTTCCCCTGACCCTTTACTTTACCAAGCATAATGTCCTTCTCCAGGGACTGATCCCTCCTGATAACATGCCCAAAGTATATGAGACACAGTCTCGCCATCCTTGCTTCTAAGGAACGTTCTGGTTGTACTTCTCCCAAGACACATTTGTTTGCTCTTCTGGCAGTCCGTGGTATGTTCAATATTCTTCGCCAACACCATAATTCAATCGCATCAATTCTTCTTCAGTCTTCCTTATTCGTCGTCCAGCTTTCATATGCATATGATGCGACTGAAAACACCATGACTTGGGTCAAGCGCACTTTAGTCTTCAAGGTGACATCTTTGCTTTTCAGCACTTTAAAGAGGTCTTTTGCAGCAGATTTGCCCAATGCAATGCTTCTTCTGATTTCTTGACTGCTGCTTCCGTGGGTGTTGACTGTGGATCCAAGAAAAATGAAATCCTTTACAACTTCAATCTTTTCTCCATTTATCATGATATTGCTTATTGGTCCAGTTATGAGGATTGTTGTTTTCTTTATGTTTATGTGTAACCCATCCTGAAGGCTGTGGTCTTTGATCTTTATCAGTTAAGTGCTTCAAATGCTCTTTACTTTCAGCAAGCAAGGTCGTGTCATCTGCATAACTCAGGTTGTTAATGAGTCCTCCTCCAATCCTGATGTCCCGTTCTTCATATAGTCCAGCTTCTCGGATTATTTGCTCAGCATACAGATTATACATCAGTGAGCAACAAATAAGATTACTCCTTTCTGGAATTTATACATTAAGGAAAAGAACAAAAGTGAACAATTACATGAATAGTGATCTTTTAAATTATACCTATGTCTGTATAAATTAACAACACTCGCTAGTCATCTCTGAAAATCCTGGTGGCGTAGTGGTTAAGAGCTACAGCTGGTAACCAAAATGTCAGCAGCTTCAATCCACTAGGCTCTCCTTGGACACTTTATGGAGCAGTTCTACTCTGTCCTATAGGGTCACTATGTGTCAGAATCGACTCTACGGCAATGGGTTTGTTTGTTTTTTTCCTACTCATCCCTACTCATTTGGATTTCAGTGTCCCTCCCTGTTGTTCTCCCCCTCAGGCTACTTAACAGTCAGTGAGGTGCTTACTCCAGGTGACCCAGATAGGTTCTTAGACTTCCCCAATTGCTTAATTATCTTCTGAGTACAGCATCATAGAAAAAGAGAACTGATAAGTGTCCCTCCCTCCACAAGTCCTTGGTGGTTCCTGAAAAACTTAAGAAAAACTCATTATTAGCTTTGCTACCTCTTGTGCATTTGTAAACTAGGATTAGCTAATGCTTGGCCAAGTGTGAGCTCTTAGTAGCAGGAACTTAGCGGCTTTTACCCACCAGATGTGGACAGGGTAGTATAGCCAGGAGTCCAGAGACTTTGAGTCGAACTGTGGAAGCAAGATTGAAGGTGGGAACTGAGATTAGTAGCTAACGTCAGAAGAAACGAACAGAGAAAAGAATGGGTCAGGAAATCTCAGAAGCCTTGTAAGCATTAGTTCTCTGTGCCAGGATTCTTCCATTCTAGGCCACAGAGTCAGAAGAGATTGCATCAGTGGGCAAGACTGGTCAAAATTCTTTCTAATTTTGCAGGCAGCATGAAGGGAATGGAATGGAAAAAGCAGCTCATTTGGGAAAGAAGAATAACCTATGTTAAAATCCTGGCTCCAATATTTTGCTCACTGTAAAAACCAAACCAAATCCATTGCCATCGAATCGCTTTTGGCTCTTAATTACCCTATAGGACAGAGTAGAATTGCCCCATAAAGCTTCCAAGGCTGTAAATCTTTACAGAAGCAGACTGTCACATCTTTCTCTCATGGAGCAGCTGGTGGGTTTGGGTCACAGACCTTTTGGTTAGCAGCTGAATGCTTAACAACTGAGCCACCAGGGTTCCTTTGATCACCATAGAAAAGTTGATTAATATCTCAGAAAATCAGTTTTTTTTTCATCAGCAAAATGGGATAATACCCCTCCCACAGAATGCTTTGTTTGAGAATGAAATTTGGTTTGTACATGAAAGTGACCCCAAATTAAAATACACCATCCAAATGTAAAATTGGCCATCAGTTTTGACACCTTTTCAATGAAGAGTACTCAGATAATTCTTTCAGAACACAGATTTTCTTCTCTTTTCAATTTACGTAATACATAGACACTTATAGACTGTTGAGATTTCTATTATAAATCCCACTTATATCAGAGATCATTCTCAAACACCAAAAAGCTGAAAGAGCTTAGAAAAAGAGTATGCTTGGGAGTCAAAGCGGGATTAACAGTGAGACTCCCAGACGTGAAAAGGATAAACTTGAAGTTCTACATGACCAGTGGGATTGAGCCAAATCTGTGTGTTTCTGTGTCCTCTGAAGATTGGAGCAATCGCTTTACTCAGAGTAGCCGTTTTGAGTATTAGGGAACAGAGGGTGGTAGATGTTATAGAGCAGTAGCTGACCACAAGGACCCAAAAAACCAAACCCCCTGATGTCAAGTTGATTCTGACTCATAGCAACTCTATAGGACAGAGTAGAACTCTCCCATAGGGTTGCCAAGGCTGTAAAACTTTGCAGAAACAGACTGCCACATCTTTCTCCCACTGAGCGGCTGGTAGGTTTGAACCACCAATCCTTTGGTTAGCAGCTGAGCACTTTAACCACACTGTGCCACGACCACAAGGACAGGGAGGTGTAAAGGCGAAGACACCCAACATGGAGACAACATGAGTGCTAATGAAGATCTTGCCAGTCACGCAGTGTGATCCAGTAGGTAAGTTATTTAGTGCGTCTGGCTTCATCTGTGAAATGAAGGACTGGAACTAGGTGGCTTCTAATGTTTCTTTCAGTTATAATAAAAAGTTCTATGATTCTGTAAATTAATTATGCCCTGCATTTGTACAACACATTTCACTTTCCAAAGCATGATCCCATATGTTGCTCACTGATCCTGTGAGGCAGGCATGGTATACATTTTTATAGATGAGGACATAGATTTGGAGATTATGGCCTCCATAAGGTTTAATTGTTGGGCCTGAGCCAAGAATCTAGATTCAGAAATACTTAGTTTATTTTAAAAATTGTATCAGAGTTTGGTGTGTTTCCCTTTAAGGGCCCTTGACAATTACAAATTATTTTGAACTATCATGTGATGTGGTGGCTGCTATGGAAACTGCATTAATACGTGAAACACGCAAAGCCTGTCACCACATCAGATGTTGCTGCCCTTTGGCTATGCTAACTTACTCAACTGTTTTTTTTGAAAAATATTTCTTTCTTCTCTTTTTTTCCCCCCCAAACACATGCACATTATGCTTATAACCCAAGAAATCTCATTTTGAAGTGACTCATTCTTATGAAATGCATTCAATAACTCTGAACAAAAGATTCTGGTAGAAATACAACCTGGAAAAATAATCTATTTAAAAATATATACATAGTATTCATTTTGTATTTTTGTGCTGCAACTAAAAGAAGCTAAGGAAGCATAATTAAATTCATGAACTGAGATCATGTTTATATTACATTTACAAAGGCAAATAATGTGCAAATTTAAGTAAAATCATATTTTTATTATAAATAATACATAAAGAGCTTCACTAGGCCTGAGTTCTGGTTATAAACTATAAATTTTTAAACTTGGCATATATTAGTGAAATATTAGCACCTAGTCATTAATAAATCTGAAAAGAGCAGGCACTGTTTTTAACTATGTATTATTAAATATAAATATATATGTACATATGCATATAATACATATGATATCTCTAAATATGTATCTCCTATACTCCAAAGCTTGACATTTGTTGTTTTCAGTGCACTGGATGCCATGAGCTCTCTGCCCTAAGTAAGAATCTACTGTCTTGAAATTGCCCCAGCTTCCATCCAAAGAGATAATAGAAATTTATCTTCATAATTTATATGGACCAAAAAATATTTACTTTTTCCTGCACTCACTGTTCTTTGGCAAATACATATAATCTCAATTTTTTTGCTTAAGTTACTTGCCTACTTGTGATGCCAAGGATGGTTGAAGTGGCAACTGTCAGTAGTAGACTTTTCTTGCTGACAATTTATAGGCTAGTATTGCTGATGCAGTGGTTAAGCGTTGGGCTAACCAAAAGGTTGGCAGTTCAAATCCACCAGCTGCTCCTTGAAAACCCCACTGGGGCAGTTCTACCCTGTCCTATAGATTTGCTATGAGTTGAAAGTGGCTCTACTGCAGTGGGGTGTTTTTTTTTTTTTTTTTTTAATGGCAAGCTGTTATTTTATTTGCATTTTTCTGATTAGTAATGAGTTGAATTTTTAAATATGCCTTCTAGTTAATTATATAACTTCTGTAAAATATTTACTCATACATTTGACCACCTTGCTTAGGGGAAATAAACTTTTTTGGGATAGTAACCAAGCATTTATTCACAGTCTGATTTTGTGACAGTATTGCTGATGACAGGATTATAAAAACTCATAGTGGATTTTGCAAGTCACCCTGAAGTGGTGAGTGTATGGAATTTACAATAAAGAGAATTGTGTTTCATTACTATTGCAAATGTATGGTATTTGCAATAAAGATTACTGTATTTCAGTACTATACATCTTTTAGGTAGGTTAGATTTATTATAATAAGCTTTGGATCTATAAAAACCAACCCATTGCTGCCAAGTCGATTGTTACTCATAGTGACCCTATAGGACAGAGTAGAACTGCCCCATAGGGTTTCCAAGGAGCAGCTCATGGATTTGAACTGCCCCTTTTGGTTAGCAACCTTCGTTCTTAACCACTGTGCCACCACTGCTTCTTTGGATCTATACACACATTTTGTATTTTTATTTATTTATTTTATTGTACTTTAGATGAAGGTTTACAGTACACATATTGTTTTATAACAATGGTTAACAACCCCACGACATGTCAACACTGTCCCTTCTCAACCCTGGGTTCCCTATTACCAGCTTTCCTGTCCCCTCCTGCCTTCTAGTTCTTGTCCCGGGACAGTTGTGCCCCATTAGTCTCGTTTTGTTTTATGGCGCTGTCTAATCTGTGGCTGGCCGGTGAACCTCCGCAGTGACTTCATTACTGAGCTAACAGGGTGTCCGGGGACTATACTCCCGGGGTTTCTCCAGTCTCTGTTAGGCCAGTAAGTCTGGTCTTTTTTTGTTAGAATTTTGATCTACATTTTTTTCCAGCTCTGTCCGGGATCCTCTGTTGTGACCCCTGTCAGAGCAGTCAGCAGTGGTAGCCAGGCACCATCTAGTTATACTGGACTCAGTCTGGTGGAGGCCGTGGTAGTTCATACACACATTTTTTAATTTTTCCCAGACAGCCAGCTGTTAACCATTGTGCCAGGCACTGAGTCAGAGTCTGGGGTACAGCAGTGAACTTGGCAGTCACGACCCGGGCCTCACTGGCTTGGGTGAGGCTGGGCTACCTTCCTGAAGTAATGCGCATTACAGACGAGATTGGAAAAGACAGACCTTGAAGGTCCCTTCCCAGAGCCACTGCCAGAGAGCACGACGTGGCAGGGTACAGCTTCGCGCTTTGTTCTCCCCCATAGCCCATCGCCCGGCGCCTTGGCGGGAAAATGCCACCGAGTCCGTTCTGGCAGCCATCTTTTTCTGCCTGGAGTTCCTGCCCCTCCCGGCCGTCTGAGGTGGGGGAAAATGAGGCTGAGGAGCAGCAGCGATTCACTTACCAACAGGTACAGGAATACAGGGTCCAGGCTGGGCTGGGTAGGATAGCCTGGAGTTTCTGGAAAGGAAAAGGCCTGGAGGCCTCCAAGAGGCTTCTTCTCGGTGCCGCTTCCCGGGGCTCCGGGAGATAAACTTTGAACAGTATAGAAAATATTGATGTTCTTGATATAGTTGTTGTTAGTTGCTGTCCACTTTATTACAATTCATGGCAACACCATGTGTTAAAGAGTAAAACTGCTCCATAGGGTTTTCTTTGCTGTTATCTAGACAGCGCAGATAACCAGTCCTTTCTTCCACCACCAACCTTTGAGTTAGCAGCCAGTTGTAAACCACTTGTGCCACTCAGGCTCCTTCTTGATATGGTAAAGATTTAAATTTTTATGTAGTGGAATTCCATCATCATTATATTCATGACGTATTCCGGTGACTTAATGCTTGGCTAACTCTCCCTCTTCTGTATACAGAATATTCATATGTATTTTATCACTTCAATTATTACCTATAAATCTTCAATCAAATTTCAGTTTGTTTTGGGATGAAATGAAAACTGAGAAGTGGCTTTTTTCCCCCCAAATAATTCATTTTTTCAACACAGTGTTAGAAATAATACATCCTTTTCCCATTGATTTGCATTTTAAATCCTACATTAAGACTCAACATTGATTCTACAGCTATCCATTTATCTGCCACTAGATTCTTAACTGGCTGCAACACTGTGCTAATTATAACTTTAAAGTAAATTTTAATATCTGATAGTCATTAATATAATGTTCAGTCCTTAACATTCCTAGCAATTCACATTCGTTTATTTTTTCCAGATAAACCTAATAGAGACCTCACTCTCAATTAAAAAAAAACCAAACAATTTTCCCTTTCTGTTTCATTTAGTTTAATTTGTTTGTTCTGCCTTACTTTCAAGGTTAATCTTAACTTGAAGGAAGTCATTTTAGCAGGAATATTGGGCATTGAGAGAAGAGCTTAAAGAATTTTTGCACAAAGCAGTTTGGGTCAGAAAGAGTTAATACTTGGACAGGAGTTCAAAAGATATTGGGAAAGTTGCTCTGAGTACATGTAACTTGGAAAATGGGTGTATTAGTTTCCTAGGTATGCCGAAATAAAGTGCAGCACTACAAAGTGTGTGGCTTAAAGCTACAGAAATTTATTGTCTCACAGTCCTTAGGCTAGAAGTCTCAATTCAGGCTATCGGTGGCGCCATGCTTTCTCTGAAGGCTCTAGGGGAAGATCCTTTCTTGATATCCTTTCATGTCTTTCCCAGCTTCTGGTAGTCCCAGGTGATCCTTGGCTTGTAGATGTACCTGCACGTGGCTGTCCTTCCCATGTCTGTTTCTCTGTGTCTCTTCTCCTCCTTTGTAAGGACACCACTCAGATTGTTTTAGGATTTACCACACTCCATCATGATTTCATGTTAACTGATGACATGTTCAAAGACCCTGTACCCAAACAAGTTCACATTCACAAGTGGAGGGAGGTGTTAGGACTTCAGCATATCTTTTTAGGGGACGCAATTCGGTCCATAACAGTAGGCACTGAGTACAGCATTAGCAGGGATGGTGATGGTGCTGTGGCGGTAAATCAGTAACTTATCTAGAGAAGGCATGAAATAGGTAACTAGTAAATTTATTTACATTAATCAAGTGAATTGTTCTTAGCCTCAAAAATGAGCAGTTCCTTTAACCTGTGAAGTTTGCTTGTAATTTGGGAGAGTAAACAACATAGGAAAGGGCCTGTGACGGAGGAGCATATTTCAGAAAGCATTCTGTTCCCAGAAGATTCCCTCCCAAACACTTCCTTCCTACCCTCAATCCCACTTCTCACAGACACAGGGAAGACTTGCATTCGACAGAATTACAAGAAAGAGTGTTAAAACCCGTTGCAGTTGAGTTGATTCCAACTCATAGAAACTCTAGAGGACAGAGTAGAACTGCCCCATACGGTTTCCAAGGATCAGCTGGTGGATTCGAACTGGTGACCTTTTGATTAGCATCTCTGGTAATTGCTACACTGCATGATTTTATATTCATAGAATTAGACAGAGATATAGGAGTTACAAAATCAACAGAATTACTGTTTTGGGGCTTTAAAGGAGGAATGATGTATCTGCATTTTAACAAAGGGCATACATTTGAAGCAGTGAAATATCATAGACAAGCTAAGATTTGAAATCTTGCTCTTACATATACTGGTGTTTTAATGATGGACAATTGCTTCACCAATTCAATATTAGTTTTCTCATTCATAAAATAGCTTATAGTAATACCTTGTACTACCAGCTGTCCATCAGCTTGTTGTGCTGTGGTGGCTTGTGTGTTGCTCTGATGCTGGAAGCTATGCTACTGGTCTTTCAAACACCAGAAGGATCACCAATGGTGGACAGGTTTCAGCGGAGCTTCTAGACTAAGGCAGACTAGGAAGAAAGGCCTGGTGATCTACTTCTAAAAATTAGCCAATGAAAACCTTATAGGTCAAAACAGAACATTATCCAGCCCACTTTCTTTGGTCACATCATCAGACGGGATCAGTCACTAGAGGAAAACATCATGTTTGGTGAAGTAGAGGGCCGTGAGAGCATGGAGACCATCAGTGAGATGGATTGGCTCATTAGCCACGTCGATGGACTCAAACATGTTGGTGATAGTGAGGATGATGCAGGACCAGGCAATATTTTATTCTGTTGTACATAAGGTTGCCATGAATCAGAGTCCACTTGACTGCAAGTGACAACAACAGTGCTTTGTAAGGACTGTAAAAAAGATAAACAAAACAAAACTAGCTGTCCTCCGGTCAGTTCTGACTCATGGAAACCTCACGTTTTGAGAGTAGAATTGTGCTCCGTACGGTTTTCAAGGCTGTGACCTTTTGGAAATAGATCACCAGACCTTTCTTCCAAGGTGCCTCTGGGTAGGTTTGAACTGCCAACCTTTCAGTTAGTAGTGGAGTGCTTAACTGTTTGTGCCAAAAAAGATTAAAGGAAATAATAAAATGATGTACGAACTGGGAAGAATGCTTGGAAGATTGTAGTGATAAATGTTAATAATTACATGTATTGCAATTACCAGGCAATCTTTTTTTAATTTTTTTAATTGTACTTCAGGTGAAGGCTTACAGAACAAATAGTTTCTCCTGAAACAGCAGTACATATGTTGTTTTATGACATTGGTTAACAACCCCACAACATATCAACCCTCTAACTTCTCAACCTTTTTTTTTTTTGGTGAAAATACACATAGCC
>NW_004444021.1:1300338-1321089 GCF_000243295.1 Trichechus manatus latirostris
AGAATATCCTTACTCAACCTTGGGTTCCCTATCACCAGCTTCCTTGTCCCCTTCTGCCTTCTGGCCCTTGTCACTGGACTCCTGTACCTCATTAATCTCATTTGGTTTTACGGGGCTGTCCATTCCCAGGCTGAACAGTGAACCTCGGAGATAACTTCACCACTGAGCTAAAAGGGTGTCTGAGGACCATACTCTGGAGATTTCTCCAGTCTCCTTTAGGCCAGTAAATCTGGTCTTTTTTTTGTGAGTTAGAATTATGCTCTACATCCTACAACCCTCTGTTGTGATCCTGGTCAGAGCAGGCAGTGCTGGTAGCTGGGCACCATGTAGCTGTACTGGACTCAGTCCGGTGGAGGCCTTGGTAGCTGTGGACAATTAGTCCTTGGGACTAATCTTTTCCTTGTATCACCAGGCAATTTTTAAGAGGGTAGAAACTCTCTGTAATACTAAGACGTAAGCAAACTACCTATGTGGGATATAAAAACATACAGAGAAGCTATGGACAAGTAAGGGGAAGATCTAAGCAGAATCAAGACAGACAAATTTGCTGCTCCTTTCTATGGGCTTCATTAATTGCAAGTTTGCTTGCAATTTGGGAAAGTAAACAACATAGGAAAGGGCCCGTGACAGAGGAGCATATTTCAGAAAGCATTCTGTTCCTAGAAGATTCCTTCCCAAATACTTCCTTCCTACCCTCAATCCCACTTCTCACAGACATAGGGAAGACTTGCATTCGACAGAATTACAAGAAAGAGTGTTAAAACCTTAATGTATTCATAGAAAGAGAACATTAAACCATTGAAAGTCCTATAAGGGGCAGTACTTCTTGCAAATTGTGCTTGATTATCTGGAACTTTAACTGAATTTTAAACTGTTTCAGTCAATGGAAGTGTGACAGATCAAATTTGTTTGAAACAAAAGTCTGAATATAACACCAACAAAAAAGATTATATATGAAAGATCATAAATTGTGTGGCAGGGAGCCAATGAAAATTGTAGGATAAGTGATAATTTTGTACACACAACCAAAAATATTAAGACTTAAAGAAAAATTAAGAAAATAAAATAATTCAGTTACTAACTGAAATATTGTCAATTAAAAAAATGTTTTCTAGAGGGATTGTCTAACAGGTATGTTATTAAAAAGTTGTCCCCAAAATGTGTCACAAGTACCATAAAATTGGAAATAGCTCAATATGCACTGTGGGCTATAAAGAAATAGTGCAGTCCCAAAGTAATAACCAATGAGATGATGAGGGGAGAAAAATAGAAAAGTGGAAAATTTGGAACAAATTTTAAAATCCAAGAGTTAGCTCTGATGGTCTGATTAAACACAAAACAAAACAAAAAAAGCTACTGTGACCGTTTATCTCTAGTGAAACAGCAGAAGTAGATAAAATAGTTTCTGAACAAATTAGTAGCAAGAAGTCCACTCAGAAGGTATAAATTATGCCACAGCATTTTCAGATATGTTATCAACACCCAGAAGGGAAATTTATAACTCTGCTAACGGAGCTAGAGAATTGTCAGAGTAAGACAGCATCCTGAAAGAGATAAGAGGTGGAAAATATTATGAGTCTATGTTCCCTAATTCTAAATTTCCTCAAGAGAAGGCAGCAGTTATACAGTTGAACAGTGTATGGACACGGTGAACTTCATATCTATGGCACTGACAATTCTGTTCTTATAGATGAATTCCAGTACAAAAAAAAAAACTTTAAAAATATGTAAGGTGATTATAGATTGAAATTAAGGAAATCATTTTCTTTAAAGGGAAAACAGTAAATTCTTACAAGGACAACTCATTGGATGATCTTCCCTGAATCTCTGTGCGTTCTTTTTGATGTCCAAGGAAGTTAACAAGGGTTGGCTTTCTCACATTTCTATTCAAACACATTTTATAACAGGATCAGATGCCGATAAACAATATAAAGTAGACGAATTACAGGTAGTCCCTGACTTACGACAGGGCTCCATTGCAACCACTCAGTTGTTAGGTCGCTTCTGATGTAACTTGAATACCTGTTTTGTTTTGTTATTTTTTCTAGTTTTCATTATTATTGCCTTTTATTATTATTATCTTTATAAATTCAATCTTTATTTGTCTGTGGGGGCTGGAAACATATATAAACTTAGATATATTTTAATACATACATACCAAAAAACCAAACCTGTTGCCAGTGAGTCAGTTCTGACTCATAGCGATCCTATAGGACTGGGTAGAACTGCCCCGTAGGGTTTCTAAGACTGTAATCTTTATAGAAGCAGCATCTTTCTTCCACGGAGCAGCTGGTGGGTTCAAACCACTGACCCTTCAGTTAGCTGCCGAGAGCTTAACCACTGTGCCACCAGGGCTCCTAATACATGTTGTTGTTGTTGTTAGGTGCCATCGAGTCGGTTCCAACTCATAGCAACCCTGTGTACCACAGTGAAACATCGCCCAGTCCTTCACCATCCTCACAGTCTTTGTCATGCTTGAGCCCATTGTTGCAGTCATTGTGTCAGTCCATCTCGTTGAGGATCTTCCTCTTTCGCTGACCCTCTGCTTTACCAAGCATGATGTCCTTCTCCAGGGATTGATTCCTCCTGATAACACGTCCAAAGTATGTGAGGCATAGTCTCACCATCCTTGCTTCTAAGGAGCAGTCTGGCTGTACTTCTTCCAAGACAGATTTGTTCATTCTACTGGCAGTCCATGCTATATTCAGTATTCTTTGTCAATGCCATAATTCAAAGGCGTCAGTTCTTCGGGCTTCCTTATTCATCATCCAGCTTTCACATGCATATGAGGTGATTGAAAACACCATGACTTGGATCAGGCACACCTTAGTCTTCAAGGTGACGTCTTTGCTTTTCAACACTTGAAAGAGGTCTTTTGCAGCAGATTTGCCCAATGCAATGCGTCATTTGATTTCCTGACTGCTGCTTCCATGAGTGTTGATCGTGGATCCAAGTAAAACGAAATCCTAGATAACTTCAATTTTTTCTCCGTTTATCATGATGTTGCTTTTTGGACCCGTTGGGAGGATTTTTGTTTTCTTTATGTTGAGGTGTAATCCATACTGAAGACCGTAGTCTTTGATCTTCATCAGTAAGTGCTTCAAATCCTCTTCACTTTCAGCAAGCAAGGTTGTGTCATCTTGCTTATGTACATACATACATACAAAAATACAAAAATCATGAAAATTGACTCTGACTATGAAGAAGAGTTGGACTATGTTGGCATTTTGTCTATTGCGGTAATAACTTCACTTGTGGAAAGTTCTGGATCATCTGGATGATCTGGATCTAGTCAGAAAATTAGTGAGAATTGTCTATATGGTCTTTTCTTTTTTTCTTCATATATTTTATTGTAACATCTCACTGCTTCCCGAATCTGCCTGTTGACTTTAGCAAAGTGATCAGTGTTTGGATCCATATTTTCAAGCAACTGAAGCTCATCCAAGTTTATGCCCCCTTCCCAGCAGGCTTATATATATAAGCCTGGACCCTTGCCTCAATTTGGGACATCTCTAAAGGACCATCCCAGTTCCAGAGCTCCATGTGCGATCAGCTAAGGCTTCAGTCATAACTATATTGTGGGTCAGCTTCTCTCTCTATGCATTTCTGCCATCCTCAGTCCCTTATAGGTCTATCTCCTGAGAGCGCTCTGCAAAAGACCTTCTGCCTAGAATTCTCTCCCTTGGAATCTGTGTCCAGGAGATGCAGTGAAAGGCACTGAGATACACTGAAGACGATCAAGAACTTCCATAGGGCAGTTGGTGAAAATTCAATACAGTTTTTATATGAAAGAAAACAGAGTGCAACATTTTGGGGAGTATATTAGATAGTGAATGATTATGAAACTTCCAAATAATATCCATTGAACTGTTTTAATGAGAAATTGAGTTAAGTCAGTTAAAAAAAAACAAACTTAAAAAAATAGGTCTTATGCTTGAAATAGATATATACAGCTCCTTATCAAGACTTTTTAATGACAGTCTTTTCAAATTCTTGATAATCACAATAAAGAAAAATACAATAAAACATTTAGATTCATTTTTATAGCCACTCAAGAATTTAGACCTATTGAAATTATATTTAAAGAACTTGCAGATATTTTCTCATTAACAGTGTAATGAAAAAAATTTATTGTGATAATTGGAATGGACTCCAAATCCATTCAGACTTTTTCAAATCAAGAATTTTAAAATAATAGTGAATCTCTCATTTGCAGAATACATACGCATTGCTAGAGCTGTAACCAGGCTGCTAGCTTGGGTGCTTCTAAAAATGTATCCGATTGCAAAATGGACAGAATCATCAGATGTTTGTGAGGACAGTATCAAATCTCTTGCCATAGCTGCATCTGTCATTGGTTTCAACTCTGCTTCTCCACTTACCACCCCTCTTTGGACCCCTGGAATACATATTATACAGCAGCTTCATGGACCCCACATCCACAGTGGTTGCTAATGTAAATGTCCAAGTGGTAGAGGATTCCCTTTGTCGTGGTGGAGTAATAAGGGCTGGATGTTTCTTTTGTTCACTGATGCAGGGACCTTGAGCACACTGTCAGGCTTGCTCTGCCTGGGTCACCGTCTGAGAAGCTAAGGAAAAAATTTTTGGGGCTTTGAGGCCATTTCATAATTTTCCTGGCCACCTTGCAGACTAGGGCATTTTGTATCTTGTACACACCTGCAACCCACTTGTGGCAGACCATTGTGTGCGGCATATAAATTAGGAAACTCAAGGATATACTCCTAGGAGCAAAGTGTGATGCCGTTAAAGAGCTCTGACTAATTTTATTAATATCTATGATAAGCTTGACCTAAGTATGAAAAAGCCAATTCTAATATTGAGAAAGACTACTATATTGGAGTTGAAGATTGGGAAACTCAGAAGGGAATGCAGCCTTCTGATTTACAAGATTATGTGATCCAGAAGATCCTAGACTGAAGGACTTGTTCATCATCATCATCATCATCATCACTATAAATATACAAAAAAAAAAACTGAGTATATTAGGTTTACTGAAACAATCTCAAATGACCAAGAGAGGATACCAGAGAAATATGTAGATCTTAAGCAGTATAATTGGAATAAAGGAACTGAGATTTATAGTCCTGGCAATTTGTGACATTTACAAAGTCAACAGCTATGCATTTTGCAAGCTGGAAAGCAGATGGACCTATGGTAACTACTTAGCAACCTGAGAAAAAGGAATCCTAAGGCAGCAGTGTAGAAATCTGAGAAGCCCATAATTGAAAGAGAATCATCTGAAGGTTGAGGAATAGGTAACACCATGTATCCATGTATCTCTGGAACTTAGAGTGAAGGGAGAGAAACTAAACAGAAAAATTGGGTGAAACTATTTGCAAAGCACTTACATCTCTGGATCTTCTCCCCCACTAGCCTTCCAGGCAGAAGGCAAAAAATTTATTTCCTGGAGAAGGTAAGACTGAGGGTCTTTGGAATGGAGATAAAATAACACAAATGATAGTCTTGGCGTCACACAGGAAGTAGAGGATACAGTGATCAAATGCATATTGTAGGCAGGGGCAAAACCTCTAGTCTGCTGTCTCCACTGAACATCTGTAACACTTATAGCCAGGCCTCTACCTGCCAGGCAGGAAATTGGAAGAAGACATTCTGGGAAATCTGAGCAGCTCAAAAGGAAAGAACTAAAGACGCTACACTCGTGGTTCACCCGCACAGTCATCCTTGTGCAAAGTTCAAAAGCCTTCCACACATGTCCAATGTTTCTACTCAGCTTTTTAATTCTCCACCCTTAATCATGAATTACTAATCTGAAATACAATTTCCCAAATGTACCAACAGAAAAAAAAAAAAATGACCTCAACAAATTGTAAAAAACAGAATCAATGCAGGAAGGAGAAAAATCTTAAAACAAACGAACAAACAAAACTACCATTGTAATCTTCAGAGATTTAAAAAAAAAAAAAAGAATATCGCATGCATGCAACATGAACAGGCTGACTTTGAAATGCCATGAAAAAAAGGACTATAAAAAGAACTAAAAGTAGTTCTACAAATTTAAATACGCAAGAGCAAAAAATGAAAAGCCTAATAAAAGTGTTATAAGGTGAAGTTTGGGTGATCTTCCAGGGAATAGAACAAAAAAGACAGAGTTGTAAAACTGGAGAGAAAAGATAAGACATTAAAAAATTAGTCATGAAGGTTGCAAATCAGTATAATAGGGGTTCCAGGAAGAGAAAACAGAAGGAAAAAAAATCAATAAAGTAATTCAATAAATTTTCCCAGAAATGAAATATATGTATTTCCAGATTAAATAGCCCCACTGAGTAAATAAACCTCATAAAGATACACCTTTGTGAAATATCTGAATACTTGGGATGTATAGAAGATCTTAGGTCTCTGGGTGGTGCAAAGGGTTTGTGCTTGACTACTAACCTAAACATTGGTGGTTGGAACCCACCCAGTGGTGCTGTGGAAGAAAGGCTTGGCAGTCTGCTTCCATAAAGATTACAGCCAAGAAAACTCTGTGGAGCAGTTCTACTGTGTAACACATGGAATCACCACGAGGCAGAATCAACTCAATAGAAACAGGTTATAGAAGACCTTAAAAATTGAGAGAGGGAAAGAGAGAAGAGGGAATGTGAATAAGAGGAACTAGAAAGGTTTTGGGTTTCTCAGTAACAACATTGGGAGCCAGAAGAAGAGAAGCAATGTTTACAAAATAATGAATACAATTCTCTTCAACCTAGTTAAACCATCAAAAGTGTGGGGGTAGAATAAAGATACCTTGAGACATGCAAGCTCTCAAAAGTTTTATGCTACGTAAACTTTCTTGCGAAGCTGTATGAGGATGTTCTTCACTAAAATAAAGAATTAAGCCAAAAAAGAAGGAGACACATGATACAGAAAACAAGAGATCCATCATGGGAGAAGAAAAGTCTGAATTCCAAATGACAACTATAGGCTAAGAATAGAGAGCAACCAGGCCTGATAGGAGATTTACGACCCCAGGGCATGGGCATATCACCAAGCCCTCTGCTGTTGTACAATCTTTTAAATTTATTTTACTTTTTTTTGTAAAACAAAGCACAGACAGAAAACTATACAAAACAAAATGTAATGACTTTCTGGATTATAATTTAAGCAAACACTTTTCTTGTTCACCAGGTCAAGAAATAAAATTTTGTTACCCATCCCAGAAGCCCGTTCATTGCCCCATTTCAATCACAACTTCCATCTTCATACATAACCATTATCTTGATTTTTATAGTAAAAATTTCCTTGCTAGACGCTATAGTTTTGAAAAATTGACACGTTTTTAAAGTCTTTGTTAACTTCCGGGTTCTTCGTCCCTCTTTTTTTTCCTTATAATTTATTTATTGATGAACATGAGTCATTTGCCCTATAGTTTCTTAGTCTGCATTTTGCTGATTGCATACTCCCAGTGCAGTTCAACATATTTCTCTGTCATTTGTAATTCCTGCAGACATGAAGCTGGTTCCAATGAGGCATCTTCAAATTGGTCCTGAATCTTTTTGACATGATCTACTAGTTTTGGATAGCTTTCTTGCTATCTGTTACAACAAGATGTCCCAGGCTCATCTTGGACATTTCCTGTACCAGACATGGAATCTGCCATTTCTCTAAGAAACCCTAGTTTCTTTTAGAGAGAAGTTATACTTTAAGACCTGGGCACCAGAGTTGATCATTGGTACTGGGTTAATCTTTTTTTCTAAGTCTTTTCAGCGGATAGAACTCTGGTGGCACAATGGTTAAGAGCTGGGCTACTAACCGAAAGATTGGCAGTTTGAACCCACCAGCTGCTCCTTGCAAACCCTATGCTGCAGTTCTACTCTGTCTTACAGGGTTGCTATGAGTCTGAATTGACTAGATGGCAATGGGTTTGGTTTCAGTGGCTAGAACCTATACACACACACACCCATGCGTGTGTGCACACACACACACACACACACACACACACTTTGATTTGTAAGTGTTAATATGAACCTTGAAG
The DNA here is from genome assembly GCF_000243295.1 of Trichechus manatus latirostris. Classification (NCBI taxonomy): domain Eukaryota; kingdom Metazoa; phylum Chordata; class Mammalia; order Sirenia; family Trichechidae; genus Trichechus; species Trichechus manatus. The sequence goes on from NW_004444021.1 coordinate 1,308,332, forward strand.
AGTATCTCTATTACATCTGTAGTGCTTCTCTTTCAAACGCCGAGAATCCTGAATACAGGGGATGATGGAATATACCCTATTTACTCACTTATTCTATCACATATGAATACACAACAGTCTCAGAAAAGCATCACTAACCCTCCTACCCATATGATTAATGAAAATATTTAATCTTTTTTTTGCATATGCTTTTCCTTTTTCTTCACATTTTTTCTCTAGTTAAACTATGTCTACATTGCCAGATGATATAGTTGTTACATGGTATACCCCCTCATTTAGTCTTCGTTCAGTAGCAAATACTGGAAGTATACAAGTAATCACAGCCTCTCTAGTCATTTTGGTTGTTTGAAGCCCGTTCTCTAGTGGAGTCCTCAGAAAGGTTTTATGGAAACAGTAGTACCTGAGGTCTTACATGTTGATAATAGGATGTGTGCTTTATTTTATTGTTTTACTATTTTTTGTTTCAGACAGACTTATTAAGGTATAATTTACAATGAGTATTATTCACTCTTTTTAGTGTCTAGTTCTGTGAGTTTTGACAAACATACAGAGCTACAATGAAAACATAGAACAGTTCCATCATCCCCTCAAAAATTCCTTCAAGTCCCATTGTAGTGAATTCCTCCTCCCACTCAGCCCCTGGTAACCACTGTCTATTTTTGTTCTTTTGATCTTGGTTTTCCCAGAATGTCACTGTACCATGGTTTGTTTATTCATTCACTACCAAGATTTGAGTTGCTCCAGTTTGTGGGAATTATGAATAAAGTTGCTATAAACATTCTCATACATGTTTTTGTGTCAGCATAAATTGTCTTTTCTCTTGGATAAATAGCTAGGACTGGGATTTCTGGGTTGTATGATATGTGCACATTTAACTTTATTATAAGAAATTCCTGAAATGTTCCAAAATGGCTTTATGATTTTGCATTCCCGCTAGAAATCTGTGAGAATTAAAGGTACTCTACATCCTTGCCATGTGCCTGTTATGCTCGAAAGTCAGTTTTGCTGGATATAAAATCCTTGGTTCACTATTTGCTTCTTTGAATATCTTTTTATTCTGTTTTCTTCATGTATAATTTCTTTCTGTCTTTAAGCTCATTTTTGAAATAATAGGTTACTGTTTCATTCTGTTTTGTATGTCTTTTTGGTGTGCTTTTGTTGTCTACAAGAACGTTAATTTTGCTCCTTAGTCTCTCTCTAGCTTAAAAAAAAAAAAAAACTTCTTTTGTTGTGGTAAATATATATATAACAAAACATTTGCCTATTTGGCAGTGTTTACATGTATAATTCAGTGACATTGATTACATTCATCATGTTCTGTAGCCGTTATCACTATCCTTTTCCCAATTATTCCACCATCATTAACAGAAACTCAGTGCCTCCTAATCAGTAATTCCCCCTTTCCCCTTTCCTCCCAGCATTTATAAGCTTTGGTTTCTATACATTTTTCTGTTTCATATAAGTGAGATCATACAATATTTGTCCTTTTATGACTGACTTATTTCACTCAGCATAATGTTCTCTAGGTTCATCCATGTTATGGCATGTATCAGGACTTCATTTCTCTTTATAGCTGAGTAATATTCCATTGTATTTATATATCACATTTTGTTGATCTGTTCATCTGTTGATGGATATTTAGGTTGTTTCCATTTTTTGGCTATTGTGAATAGTGCTGCAGTGAACATTGTTGTACAAGTTTATGTTTTCGTTCCAGCTTTCAATTGTTTTGGGTATATACCCAGAATTGGGATTGCTGAGTCATATTGTAATTCTGTGTTCAACATTTTGAAGAACTGCCAAGCTGTTTTGCACAGTGGCTGTACCATTTTGATTTCTACCAGCAATAGATGAGGGTTCCAATTTGTGCCCATCCTTGGCAACACCTGTTATTTTCCATTTTTCTAAATCATAGCCATTCTAGTGGATACGAGGTGATATCTGATTGTGGTTTTAATTTTCTCTCCCACTTTTTAAAAAATTATGGTAATTTGAATGGGATTTGACTTTGATGCTTTCCTGTGCTAGTCTTTGTATAAAATTAGTTTTCCTGAACTTTTCGAATGAGATGGGGTTCAGGAATGCTGTTCTAAATTCACAGCTCTCCTTCTTTGTTGTTTTTGGGTACTGTTCAAAAATAGGAAGCCTGGCTTTCTGAGATTTACTAGCTCTTTCCACTTCTCCACCTTTGTCTAGACTATAGAGTCTAAATTCTTGACCCTTTCTTTCCTTTGTCTTGTTTGTCTCTACCTGGATCAATTTTTATCAGGGCTTTGAACCAGTTTGAACTGGTTCAGCCATGGCCAACAAAGTGAAACAGAAACAGACCCAAATTTTTATAATTTGGGTGATCCGGAATGATAACTAGAATGGGAAGAAGTATGAGTTGAAGCCCTGGAATGGGAGACTCTGAAGAGGTGTAGTGAGCCCTTTCAGGAGCCTGATGCATGAGATTAGATTATCGGCAGGACTGTGGAGAGTGACACACATTCTCAAAGCGATGTGGTGGGCCACCGTCTTTGACTGGGCACCACTGTTTCCGACTCTGCTCAAAATTCAATGGGCAAGAGATTTACTTGCTATGTAATGTGTATGCTGCCCTTGTTTTCTAAGAGGGAGGTTAGGTTTCTAGCAGGGTTTTGATCTGTAATTTTTCCTATTCCAGTTATTGTTCTGGTTAACCCAGATTTAAAAAATTCTGGTCTGTTCGGGTTTTGCTTCCTTGGTGATGACTGAGAATAGGGAAGAACCGGTTCAAAGCCCTAATTTTTATTCCTCCCTCAAGCAGTTTCTCTCAGTGCAGAACCCTGTGCTAGAAGGGGATCCTTGTGGTCAGTTTTGAGAATTCATAGGGCTAGACTATCCTGGCCCCTTCAGTACCTTTTACTGTAGGCCCGTTGCAGTCTCCAGAAATTGCTAAACCTCTCAGCATTTAAACTGTTGTTCTCAAATTTGCTTGTCGAGCTTTCCAGTGAATAGCTGTTGACTATTTTGCAATGTTCTTATTCTCAGGTAGGGTAGAGCTGCCCCATTGTTTTCTTCTTCTTGCTTTCACACAGAAGCCAATCCCATGCAGATCCTGAAGTTGTTGGAGCTTTGTCTTCACCTGCTTGTATTTGGGATTCAAAGAAATTGAAAAACTCTGCTGCCACATTCCTGGGATAAACACCCCTGCATCTTAGTCTGGGTTCTCTAGAGGAGCAAAACCATTGCTATATGGGTGTATGTATATATATGTACATATATGTGTGTGTGTGTTAATGTATGTATGTGTGTATGTATGTATATATACATATAGCGAGAGATTGATTTACTTCAACAAAATGGTTCATGCAATTGTAGGGGCTGGCAAGTCCCAAATCCATAGGTGAGGGGGCAAGCTGGAGACCTCTGCTGGCTCATGGGCTTGTGGGGGCTGGTGATTGCAAAACCTGCAAGTCAGGCAGCAGACTGGAGACTTTTACAGGCTTATGTCCCAGGAACCAGAGGTCAGGTGATGAGAAGATTGTAGGATAGAGAAAGAAAGAGCTTTGTTAGAACATCCATTTATATACTAGAGGCAGACCACATCCCCAAGGAAAATCCCCTTTGAAGTGATTGGCTAATCATGTCAGATCACGTAATGGAACGTGATTACATTATATTACATTATGGAAGAGCAACTAGACCAATATCTGCCAAACTACTGAGAATAATACCCTAGCCAAGTTGACACATAACATTAACTCTCACACCCTGGTACCATCTTTATTTTTTTTCCAACTCAGGTTTACTCAGGTATAATTTACATACAGTTAAATTTACCCTTTTAAGATATACAATGTGATGAGTTTTGATAGTTGTATAATTATCATCTCAATAATAATGTAACACATTTCCATCACCCCAAAATGTAATCTAATTGTACTCAGTAGTTTGTCTTTTACTCTTACCCCCCAGCTCCTTGGCAACTATTAATCTGATTTCTGACCCTGTAATTTTTCCTTTATCAAGGAAACATACACTATGTAGACTTTTGTGTTTGGCTTCTGTCACTTAACATAATGGTTTTGAGATTCATCCATGTTATTGCATGTATCAGTAGTTCATTTTTGTTTTTTGCTGATTTGTATTCCATTGTATGTGCATGCCACACTTATTTATCCATTCACTTGGTGATGACCTTTTGAGTGTTTTCCAATGTTTGGCTATTATGAACAGAGCTGTTACAAACATTTATATATACATCTTTTTATGGACATGTTTTCATTTCTGTTGGGTAAATACCTAGGAGTAGTATTGCTTGGTCATATGGTAAGTATATGTTTAACTTTATAAGAATTGTCAGAATGTTTCCTAAAGTGGCTCTACCATTTTGCATCCCTACCATGTGCCATCTTTTTTAACTTGACAAAGTTATTGGAGCATATGAGTCACTAAAACTAAATCTATGAAGGAGAAAGATAAAGACTGAGGAAACAGAAATATAACTCAGGAGAAAGGCAAAAAATTCCAAGGATAACAGCAAGATAATTTTTAGGATGAAAATTGTGCATTTGGCCTGGAGAATACCCAGCCTAGAGAGAAGAACAATGGTAGTCTCCAGGAGGGTTACTGCCAAGAAAAAAAGCCCAGAAGGATTGAGGAGGGTGCCTGATGGGATTGCCTTTATGGAAAATTGTTCCCAGAGGCTATTGGAAAGTGTGACAAGAATTAAGAATAGATAAAAAGAAACCCAAGCAAATAAAAAAAAAGTCATTGTTAGCTCAAGGAAAAGAAAAAACTAAAAAGGGAAATATAATCATAGTACACTACTATTCTCACTTTTCAATAATACTTGCATAGACATAATAATGTAAACATCAAATATTGATTTTACCAAAATTTATAAAATAACTATATTATGCACAAAGGGAGGGGGAGGAGAGAGGTTGGTGGTATAAGAAAACTAAATCCTCATTCTTCATGATAGAAACTCAATAGATATTATAAGAAATTGATGAATAGCAGTACATACACATTTCACTTGAGATATGTAGATGTAAGAAGGAGTAGTTTAAAGAGTCAAAGTTGTCTCGGGAGACAGAGTGGGATGAGTTGGAAACAGTGGGACAGGGAACTACAGTATTGATTACTATTCGTCTTTATGTGGATGCATCATTTTGATAAAATTTTAAAAAATTTTCAGAAGAAAAGTGAGAGTATATCATGTGAAAATTTATAGTCCTTGGACCAAATCAGTAAATACAGGGTTTATGTCTAGTTATAATAGTTGTTCATTCATTTGGTGAACATCATGGATATTCTATTTGTAGTAGTCACTTAATGTTGTAATCCCTGTGAAAGCCCCCTTAAGAGAAACTGTTTTGTATTTCCTGATCTTAGTAACGCTCAGTTAGCCACAACTGATTGGGCAAACCATGGACAACTGACCAATGCATTGACTGACCAAAGACTAATTATAGGTTCTCTCCATAATTTGAACTGAGAAAAGACTCTGAGATCAGTTAACAGGGAGGCAGAGGCTTCTACTTTGGGTCATACGGAGACTTATTAGCAAGAAGAAAAAGCCAGTTTGCAGAAAGAAGCAAGTAAAGGAGCATATCAGGGGATCAAACCCGTTGCCATCAAATCGATTCCAACTCACAGCAATCTTACAGGACAGAGTAGAACTGCCCCATAGAATTTCCAAAGAGCAGCTGGTGGATTCGAACTGCCACTCTTTTGTTTAGCAGCTGAGCTCTTAACCACTAAACCACCAGGGCTCCATATCAGGGTAAGGGAGTGCAAAAAGCTAAAAAGCAAAAATCGAAATGAAACTCAGCCCAAATTGTCTGTTTCTTGTGTTCAGGAGGATTTGTTGTACCCAAGTTCCCATCCTTGGTGTCCACCAGATCAAAGTCTTGATAATAACCACAATGATGCACTGACACAGTCTTCCTAGCATCACACGCCCAAATCTGTGGCTAGCACATTTTGTTATCATTCTTATCGGCATATAAGTGACCCTAGAGAAGATCTTTGATAAGCAGAAAAAAACTCATTGCCGTGGAGTCAGTGCTGACTCACAGCAACCCTATAAGACAGAGTAGAACTGCCCCATATGGTTTCTAAGGCTGTAATATTTCTGGGAGCAGACTGCCACATCTTTCTCCCATGGAGTGGCTGGTGAGTTTGAACTGCTGACCTTTCGGTTACCAGCCTAGCTCTTAACCACTGTGCCACTGCCAGGGTTCCTTTTGGTAATCAGAGAGCTATTTAATTAGAGAACTTAACCAGGGAAAAGAAGTGATGCATCTGTATAGAAAAGCTAAGAAGAAAGGTTCTGCACAACTCTTTTGAAGAAATTATTGATTGTGGAAAAGTTAAGTGGGAGAAAGTGTGGGAAACCTAGTTCCTGTTTAAGAAAAGAAAAAAAAGCTTCTGATTTTAGGACATATACTTACTATTAGACATTCTGCTGTCTTATACTTGGTCGATAACTTTGTTTTCTGATTGATTTCAGCTGGGAGTGAGATGTACCATGACTCTCTTTTTTGTTTTGGAAATTATGTTTTGAATTAATTCAGCTGTTCCCTTTATGAAGGATCAACAGATACAAGCGAATCAGGGTTTTCTTTTTCTTTTTTTGAGGCAGCCAAGAATACTCATCAAGCCAATAAAAGATGGTGAGATGGTAATGATACTGAGGGAGATCTTGGTGAACTGTGATTAATGTGACTGCAATGGAAACAGAAGTTTACAGAGGGTTGATAGAGGAACACGTAATTACGGAGAAATTCCATGGCAGTTTGCCAGCGTCAAAGTCTAGGTAGAGAATGACAATGATGCAATTAAGAAACTATGTAGAGAATGTAGAATTCCATGAGAACATCTATGATGCATCTTATACACTAGTGGATTCAGCCCAGCAGGAGCCAATACTAGAATTCAAGGATGTGGTGCTTTAGGAAAATGAAAGTGCAAAGGTGAGGCCCCAGATAATTAGGCACTCTCATTTACAGTGGGAACTCTTGAGTATTTCCTAAATTTACAGGAAAACTACCCTTCGGGAAGGCCAGTGTCCTTGCAATTCTTGTATACACTAGGTTTACAGCATCCATTCAGCAGTCGAATCCTCTTCAAATTATTTTTTTTTAATCAACGTTTATATAAATGAAAGCAGATAAGACTCAGGCTTTATTTTCCAAATTGTGTAACTCTCTGCCCAAAAGCTTCATGCTGAGAAGTGTCATGATCCTACTTTTGAATTTTTCTCATATAATTAAATTAACATCTAGCAAAAATGAAATTAAATTAAAGCATTCTTAATATGGTTGCTTTTAACAATCTCACAGAATTTCAGATTACTTAACACTTATGGTACATCGTTGTCATGGGTTGAATTATGTCCCCCAAAAAATATGTGTGTCAGTTTGGCTGGGCCATGATTCCTGGTACTGTGTGATTTTCCTATATGTTGTAAATCCTGCCTCTATGATGTTAATGAGGGAGGATGGGTGGCAGTAGTGTTAGTAAGGCAGGACTCAATCTATAAGACTGGATTGTGTCCTGAGGCAATCTCTTGAGATATAAAAGACAGAAGTGAGGAGTGAGACCGGCGGACCTGATACCACCAAGAAAGCAGTGCCGGAAGCAGAGCGCGTCCTTTGTACCAGGGTTCCTGCACAGAGAAGCTCCTAGTCCGGGGGAACATTGACGAGAAAGCCGACAGAGAAAGAAAGCCTTCCCCTGGAGCTGACGTCCTGAATTTGGACTTTTAGCCTACTTTACTGTAAAGAAATAGATTTCTCTTTGTTAAAGCCATCCACTTTTAGTATTTCTGTTGTAGCAGCACTAGATGACTAAGACAAGTGTGGAAGATCTTGCTTATGATCTTGTGGTTTGCTTGGACAAATGTTTTAAAAAAATCAAAATCCTCATCTTGCGAGGCCTTGCGGGTTTTTGTGAATGTTTCTAATACATACACACCTTTCTTGTAACTGCCTTCTTTATCTGCAGCAGCTGGAATCTTCTTACATATTGAAAACAGAGCAAAAGAGAGAGGGAACTTATGTTGCTAATGTTTGTATTTCATAAATAATATATATTCAAAAGAAAAATTTAGAAGATAAACCAAAAGAATAATCTATAATCAAAACATTCAGAAAAAGGAGCAATAGTATTTTAATGTAAAGCCTTTATATTTCTTATCATGCATAGCCACAAAATATATTCATATTTTACTTGCAAATTGGAACAACGTCTGTTTTCCACATTACCCTACCCTCTATCATAAACACTTTTCCATTCCATGTCAGTAGATATTTCAATCTTAACTTTCAGTGATTATATAGAGTTCAAATATGTGAATTTATCAGTTTTTTACTCAAGTTCCTATTAATGGGCGTTAGGGTTGTTCCTAACCTTTCACTAATAAAATAGCTGTACAATGATCATGCTCCTGAATATATCTTTGCTAACATGTCCAATTATTTCATATGATATTGTAGTAGAGTTTATGAATTGAATAACATGCAGTTTTTGAAACTTTTACTATTTATGCTGCTAAATTGCCCTTTAGAAACTTTGTACCAGCTTAATTTCAAAAGAATGTTGGGAGAAAGGAAAGCAAGATATTTTACAGTTCTGGGCAGAATACGACGATCTGGAAGAAATATCCGTTTCCATAATATTATTAATTTTGGTATTTACTATGTTTTTAACCAATTCTTTTTTACTTAAACACACAAAAGTTTGCAGTTATTTTAGAGAACCTACCCTCTACTCTTCTACATTTAGCGTAATAAGCACTTTGTGCAAACAGCCTTCTAATTACTAAGAATTAAAGGGAGGAATCACAGAAACACTTTCTGAAAACTATTTGCGTCTAAGAAGAAATGAAAATATAAGAGACAAATAATTCAGAAAAATTATGCAAATAAGAATAGTTCAAGTAAAAAATGTAAAATACAGCTAAAGCCATAATTCATTTTAAAATATATGAAGCATTTAACTTAGGGAAAGAACAATAAAAGAAAATTCTAAAGGAGTAGAGACAATATATGTTTTTGCTCTTAATTTTAAACTCAAAGCCTAGTAAAGAAGAAGAGTTTAATTCTTCTGTTAAAGTATAAATGAGGAAGGATTTAATAAAGATAGAAGATAAAATTAATGAGGCATAAAAAAATGAGTAAAACCTAAATCAATTTTTATATTAGTATTTAAAAAAAAGCTATAGGATAATTTGGGGGAGTGGGCAAACAGCATTTATTTATTTTTGCATGCTTCTGTCCTTTTTTGCTGTATTATGGAAAACAGAGTTCCTACTATGAGATATGAAATTTAGTGTCAAGAACTGGAAGGGTTTGAAATTTTACCCTACTTCCAGTCTAATAAGTTAGTCTGCCCCTTTTTCATGGATGCTGGCAGAAGGTATGAGATTCATGGGCCAGACACAAAGGACTTCATTATTTAGAACAATAATAGAAGCCAGAGTATCACCATTTGCGTTAGTCCTGCCAGGGTCATATTCCTCAGGGCAGTGCAAAGAGGGCCAATTAATACCTACATGCACAGTGGAATGCATTACGGGAGAGGATTCCTGAGTTATGGGAACCTGACTCTTTTATAATGAGCAGTAAGTCTATTTGATCTTTGCCCTGGGAGGAGACACTATCTCAGTCTCTCAAGGCTGAGATATAAACATCCTTGACAAGATAAACTGGAACAAAGTCAATCAGTGCCTCCATCTGCAAGATGTGTAGAAATAGGGAAGACCCATGAAGAATTGTCTCCCAACAAGTAGAAGAGAATGAAAAGCCATTATTGAATGAGTAGCAGTAGGTAGGTTTGTAGAATTTATAAAATAAGAGATGGAGATTGTGCCAGTTATTTTCTGAGTGTTTTCCTGCCGACCATCCATTTTATGCTGAAGGCAGTTGAGGAAGTTAACAATGGTTTCTTGCAATTCCTGGCTTCCTGAGTCTAGCAGATCTTTGCTTCCTCCCCCAATCCATATTTTCAAACTGTTTTGTAAGGTTCTGATTCTCTCTATTATATCCTTTCTTGTTTATAATACTTAGTGTGTCTTCTGTTTTTATGACCAAACCCTGACTGATACAGTATATGATATAAGAACATGGCTCCACGAAAGAGACCTTCACAGATAGGAATAAAGAGTTGGTCATTGGGAAGGACACAGTGACCTCATCATCACTGGAAAATAAGATACTGATTACCCATAGAAAATAATGGCAAATTAACATTTAAGGGAAATGAAGTGCCTACTGAAGACAAGATTTTGGAGAGCTTACAGAAAGAAAAATGACAAGCTAATGATACAGTCAGAGAAGCAAAAAGCTTTTATGACTACTCCCCACAAAATATTTTTTTACTAACTTGTAGATACAGAGCTGCTAAATACAAAACCAGAAATAAGATTTGATCTTGTGGGTTGCAGGTTTAAAGGCAAATTGAATTCATAGCTATACTAAACTTATTATGTAAAAGTTGGGATATTAATTGGGAAGGAGTAGACATCTAAGAATTGACAGAGAAACTTCCTGATGGAGTCCAGTGAATCTGAGGACTTTATACTACCAGGTTCTACTGCTCCTCACTTCCCATCAGAACTAGCTCTTCTTCCCCTGCCTGAGGTCATAGCCTCCCTTTTCCTGAAGATTCTAAATTACCTCAGTGAAGCATCCCTTGTAAGGCAATGGGCATTCTATTCAAGAACCATCCCCACCACCTCTCATTGCCTCAAGAACCATAATTAAAGGACTGTCGTAGAAGTCAGGGGTAATTACAAAGTAATCCAGGAGGAGATGCCTTATATACTGAAAACAAAGCAGTATTTTCCAAACTGATATTTACAGAAACCAGGGGAATGTGACTGGGAATGATTCTACGGGTTTTATAGCAGAACAGACACACCATACCACATATCAAGCTAAATTATTGATAATGAGTGCAGTTATCAGAGGTTCTGGAGTCAGTGCCTTAGCTTGAGCAGCCAGGAGTGGCTCTAACAGTTTATTCAGTCTGTTGACTTAAATCTGAATGTAACAATGACCTAAATTAAATAAGGTTTAGGTGTCAGAATTTCCTTGGTATAATGTAGACTAATGCATCTCAAAGCTTAGGGAAATAGGAATGTTGGAGAGTATTTATCATAGGTAACTCTCTCATCAGGATTGGAGGAAAACTCATTAACAACCTGCGATATGCAGATGACACAAACTTGCTTGCCGAAAGTGGAGAAGACTTGAAGCACTTACTGGTGAAGATCAAAGACCACAGCCTTCAGTATGGATTACACCTCAACATAAAGAAAACAAAAATCCTCACAACTGGACCAATAAGCAACATCATGATAAATGGAGAAAAGATTGAAGTTGTCAAGGATTTCATTTTACTTGGATCCACAATCAACACGCATGGAAGCAGTAGTCAGGAAATCAAAAGATGCACTGCATTGGGCAAATCTGCTGCAAAAGACCTCTTTAAAGTGTAGAAGAGCAAAGGTGTCACCTTGAACACTAAGGTGCGCCTGACCCAAGCCATGGTATTTTCAATTGCATCATATGCATGTGAAAACTGGACAATGAATAAGGAAGACGGAAGAATCGACAGACACCTTTGGATTGTGGTGTTGGCGAAGAATATTGAATATACCATGGACTGCCAAAAGAACGAATAAATCTGTCTTAGAAGGAAGGATGGCGAGACTACGTCTTACATACTTTGGACATGTTGTCAGGAGGGATCAGTCCCTGGAAAAGGACATCATGCTTGGTAAAGTGCAGGGTCAGTGAAAAAGAAGAAGACCCTCAACGAGATGGACTGACACAGTGGCTGCAACAATGGGCTCAAGCATAACAACAATTGTGAGCATGGCGCAGGACTGGGCAGTGTTTCCTTCTGTGGTGCATAGGGTCGCTATGAGTCGGAACCAACTTGACAGCACCTAAGAACAAAAACAACTCTCTCATGTGTTCCTTTTCTAGGACTCAGAGAACACTCTATTCTCCAAAGCTTTGAGATACTGGTGAACTTAGCACCAGCATCTTTGGCAAGCTTAGTGGTGGCAATTTGAAGGCCAGGAAAGACTATGAGAGATTGTGCCATTGAAATAGACTCTGATTTTAAAGGAGGTGAAAGAATCTCAGAATGGCAGAAGCCAAGTGGCAGCACTTAACTATCAGAAACAAAAAAACCAAAAAACCCACTGCCATCGAGTAGTGACCCCATAGGGTGTCCGACTCATAGTGACCTCATAGGGTGTCTGAGGCTATAAATCTCTATGGTAGCAGACTGCCACATCTTTCTCCCAAGGAGCCACTGGTGGTTTCAAACTGCCAGCCTTTTGGTTAGCAGTCGATTGCTTTAACCACTGTGCCACAGGGCTCCAGTACAAGGAGGTGCAATTACTGTAAAGGGCTGAAGAGTGGAGCAGAATAGCTCAACTGAGAGAGTCTAAGCCTTGAATAATTAAGTAGCCTTCTTGAAAATTTTAATTGATTTATATAATACGTACTTGATCTGTATATTTGTTAAAAGTTCTAGATTTGATCAGAGACCCAAATTGAGTCACTACAATGAAGTCCTAGCACCTTACCCAAATTCCATACTTGATCCAGTTCACAGATCCAGAATCTTCCAAATGAAGTGAAAGCAAATTCTTTTGTAGACGGAAGGTCCCAGCAAAATTGCCACAAGTATATATTGCAGTTATTCTTTTTTTCTATGCAAAAATTTATACGTACATTGTTATGTGACTCTAATTGCTCTCCCCT
>NW_004444021.1:1321936-1369923 GCF_000243295.1 Trichechus manatus latirostris
CAGCTTTAAATTTGGAGGCAAATTTTCCTTGAAGAGGGTATCAAATAACCAGTTATCTTCAACTGTTGATAAGCTGTTACAACGTAAGTCCCACTAATTCACAATTTAATACCACACACACTACACACTCAAATGTTCAACCTTTCACAGCACATAACAAAGCTATCAGGAAAACTGGACTACCAAGAGCAAAGATGTTACAGAACGCACAATACTGACAAGCAGAGCCATAACGAGGGAGCAGTTTTCTTTAGGAAACAATTTTACTAAAAAACAACATGGAAATAGAAGTAATTTTAAAAGTTCAAGGCATATAAATGCATTACCGCAACTCCAAACTGCCATTAAGTATGCTTTGTATTACAGCATATAAAAATTGCCCCCCACCTATGTAATGTTACATTGATACCCAAGACTGTCAAAAGCCTCCCACAATTCAACATCCCACTATTTTCTGGTTGTACCAAAAAATAAACAACTAGCAAATGATTTCTCCTCTTAAAAAAAAGCATTTACACTTAAAAAATGGGATGAAGTGGGATTTCCTTCTTCTTAAAAATGTTTCTAGAGCTAATAAAAAACTTGCATTTACAAAATAGTTGATAAAAATATTCTTCTGGATTGTACAAGAAGGGAGATGCAGGGACCACTGATAAGACATGGTAGACAAACATTAATCAGACTTGGCTTCTTTCTCTCCTGCTTCATCAGAGACTGGACTCTCTTCGTTTTTAGTTTCTCCATTTTCTGCAGGTAAATCTTTAGTTTCCTGGTTAGCCACTTCAGCGTGTTTTCCTTTTGCTCCTCTTTTCCCTTTTGTTGGCACTTTTTTATCTGAAGATTTATCCTTTCCTGCTGCCTTTTTTGGATTCGTTTCCACTTTCGCAGGAACAGGTTTAGCTGACAACCTCCCCAATCTCCTCTTGGGCTCGTCCTTCACTGCCGCTTTGGCCGAGATGAACTACAACCCTCCGGGGTACCTGAACGCTCTCAGCACAGTGAAAGCCACAATCCTCGGGGGCCTGCCTCTTAGCGTGGGTTGGGTTGGAGCAATTATAGTTTCTCTCGTTGTTTGAAGGGAGAGAGGGCAATAGGAACAAGAACGAGTAAATGTCTCCCCATGTCTCTTGGTGAGAAAGGCTATATAGGGTTCCCAGCTGCGTAGGCCTGCGAGAATCAAAGATAATTCTAATCTACTATCTAGTTAGTAAATAACCTTCCCCCTCCCTCCCTACCCTCGTAACCATCAAAGAATGTTTTCTTCTGTGTTTAAACCTTTTCTTGAGTTCTTATAACAGTGGTCTTATATAATATTTGTCCTTCTGTGACAGACTAATTCACTCAACATAATGACCTCCAGCTTCCTCCATGTTATGTTTCACGGCTTCATCGTTGTTCTTTATCATTGCGTAGGGTTCCATTGTGTGGCTATACCATAATTTGTTTATCCGTTCCTCCGTTGATGGGCATCTAGGTTGTTTCCATCTTTTTGCTATTGTGAACAGTGCTGCAGTGAACATGGGTGTGCATGTTATCTATTCTTGTGTTGGCTCTTGTTGTTCTAGGATATATTCCAAGGAGCAGGATAGCTGGATTGTATGGTACTTCTATTTCTAGCTTTTTAAGGAAGAACCAAATTGATTTCCAAAGTGGTTGTACCATTTTACATTCCCACCAACAGTGTATAAGTGTTCCTGTCTCTCCACAACTTCTCCAGCATTTATTATTTTGTTTTTTTTTTGGATTAATGCTAGCCTTGTTGGAGTGATATCTCACTGTAGTTTTGGTCTACATTTCACTAATGGCTAATGATCATGAGCATTTCTTCATGTGTGTGTTAGCTGCCTGAATATCTTCTTTGGTGAAGTGCCTGTTCATATCCTTTGCCTGTTTTTTAATTGGGTTATTTGTCTTTTTGTTGTTGAGATTTTGCAGTATCTTGTAGATTTTAGAGATTAGACCCTGATCGGATTTGTCGTAGCCAAACATTTTTTCCCAGCCTGTAGGTTGCCTTTTGCCTCTTTTGATGAACTCTTTTGATGAGCATAAGTGTTTGATTTTTAGGTGCTCCCATTTATCTAGTCTCTCTTCTGGTGCTTGTGCATAGTTACTTATGGTTCGTATTGTGTTTATGCCATGTATTAGGGCTCCTAGCGTTATCCCTGTTTTTTCTTTGATAATCTTTATCGTTTTTTATTTTATATTTAGGTCTTTGATTCATTTTGAGTTAGGTTTTGTGCGTGGTGTGAAGTATGGGTCTTGTTTCAGTTTTTGCAGATGGATATCCAGTTATGCCAGCACCATTTGTTAAAGATACTGTCTTTTACCCAATTAATGGACTTTGAGCCTTTGTCAAATACCAGCTGCTCATAGGTGGATGAATTTATGTCTGGATTCTCAATTCTGTTCCATTGGTCTATGTATCTGTTGTTGTACCAGTACCAGGCTGTTTTGACTACTGTGGCAGCATAATAGGTTCTAAAATCAGGTAGTATGAGGCCTCCCACCTTGTTCTTCTTCAGTAATGCTTTACTTATTCGGGGCCTCTTCCCTTTCATACGTTCTTTCCATATGAAGTTGGTGATTTATTTCTCCATCTCATTAAAAAATGCCCGTGGAATTTGGATTGGAATTGCATTGTCACTGTAGATTGCTTTGGGTAGAATTGACATTTTCACAGTGTTGCATCTACCTATCCATGAACAAGGTATGCTTTTCCACTTATGCAGGTCTTTTGGTTTCTTGCAGTAGTGTTTTGTAGTTTTCACTGTATAGATCTTTTATGTCTCAGGTTAGATTTATTCCTAAGTATTTTATCTTCTTGGGGGCTATTGTAAATGGTATTCATTCGCTGATTTCTTCTTGGAGGTTCTCTCTGTTGGTGTAGAAGAATGCAACTGATTTTTGTATGTTTACCTTGTATCCTGAAACTTTGCTGAAATCCTCTATTAGTTTCAGTAGTTTCTTGTGGATTCTTTAGGGTTTTCTGTGTATAAGATCATATCATCTGCAAATAGAGATACTTTTACTTCTTCCCTACCAATCTGGATGCCCTTTATTTTTTTTTCTAGCCTAATTGCTCTGGCTAGGACCTCCAGCACCATGTTGAATAAGAGTGGTGATAAAGGGCATCCTTGTCTGGTTCCCGTTCTCAAGGGGAATGCTTTCAAAGTCTCTCCATTTAGGATGATGTTGGCTGTTGGCTTTGGATAAATGTCCTTAATTATGTTGAGGAATTTCCATTCTATTCCTGTTTTATTGAGAGCTTTTATCATGAATGGGTGTTGGACTTTGTCAGATGCCTTTTCTGCATCGATTGATAAGATCATGTAGTTCTTGTCTTTTGTTTTATTGGGTGGATGACACTGATTGTTTTTCTAATGTTGAACCATCCCTGCATACTTGGTATAAATCCCACTTGATCATGGTGAATTATTTTTTTAGTATGCTGCTGAATTCTGTTGGCTAGAATTTTCTTGAGAATTTTTGCATCAATGTTCATGAGGGATATTGGTTTGTAATTTTCTTTTTTTGTTGTGTCTTTACCTGGTTTTGTTATCAGGTTTATGCTGGCTTCATAGAATGAGTTTGGGAGTATTCCATTCTTTTCTATGCTCTGAAATACCTTTAGCAGAAGTGGTGTTAAATCTTCTCTGAATGTTTGGTAGAATTCTCCAGTGAAGCATCCAGGCCAGGGCTTTTTTTTTTGTTTTTTGTTGGGAGTTTTTTAATTCCCTTTTCAATCTCTTCTTTTGTTTTGGGTTTATTTAGTTGTTCTACCTCTGTTTGTGTTAGTTTAGGTAGGTAGCAAGTTTTTAGAAATTTTTCCGTTTCCTGTTTTCAAATTTGTTAAAGAGTCCAATTTTTCATAGTATTCTATTATGATTATTTTAATTTCAGTTGGGTCTGTTGTGATATCACCCATCTCATTTCTTACACCGGTTATCTGCTTCCTCTCCTGTTTTTCTTTTGTCAGTTTGGCCAGTGGTTTATCAGTTTTGTTGATCTTTTCAAAGAACCAGCTTTTGGTCTTGTTAACTCTTTCAATTGTTTTTCTGTTCTCTATTTCTTTTAATTCTGCTCTAATTCTTATTATTTCCTTTCTTCTGGCACCTAAGTGTTTCTTTTGCTGCTCTCTTTGTACTTGTTCCAGTTGTAGGGTTAATGTTTTGATTATGGCCCTTTCTTCTTTTTGGATACGTGCTTTTATTACTGTAAACTGACCTCTGAGTACTGCTTTTGCTGTGTCCCAAAGGTTCTGGTAGGATGTGTTTTCATTCTCATTTCATTCTATGAATTTCTTTATTCCCTCCTTAATTTCTTCTATAACCCAGTAGTTTATGAGCAAGGTGTTATTCAGTTTCCATGTGTTTGATTTTTTTTTCCTTACTTTTTGTGTTATTGATTTATGATTTGTTAATCTTCTGGATTTCTGATTGCTGTCTCTCTATGGATTCTTGCAGCCTGTTAAATTTGTCATTATGCTTTTCTCTAATCTTTTTAATTTCCTCTATTGAGTGTTCTTTGTTTTGCTTGATTTCCTTCCTAATTTCTTGAAGAGTTCTGTATATTAATCTTGTATTCTGCCTCCGGTAATTCCAAGAAATTTTCCTCCTCTGGAAAATTTCTAGATTCTTTATTTTGGGAGCTTGCTGAAACCATCATGGATTGCCTCTTTATGTGATTTTATATTGACTGTTGTCTCCGAGCCATCAAGAAGTTATTTTATTTATTTATTTTATGTTTGCTTACTGTTGCCTGGCTTCTTGTTTTGTTTTGATATGCCCAAATAGGCTGCTCATATGAGCTAGTTTGATTATTGGCACCTTTGATGCTCTAATGTCCTGTCACCAGGTGGTTAGATCTGTTACTAGATATGTGAGCTCAGGAGTCTGCCCACTCCCTGTGTATGGGTTCAGCTCTGGTGCCCAGGTAGATAGCCACCAAGTGTATGGTGTAGGCTCTCATTTGCAGTCCTAGAGAGGCAGGGGTGATTGGTGTAGGTACAGCATGTGGCTGCAGCAGGGGACACACTCAGAGCAAGGCAGGGGGCTGGTGGCCGCCCCCGAGTATCCAGGAGGAAGGCATGTTCCTGTTCCCTAGAGTGGGTAGGTGGATGGGTTTTGCAGCCAGACTGTGAGCACCTAATGCTGTTGGGTGTAAGGACTAGGGGGCACTTCTTATTCACGGGCCCCTATCGCAGGTGGCTAAGTGGTGTGGGGTAGAGCCACCTGTCCTCAGGCCCCTGATGTGGGTAGGTGAAGACCTTGCTTAATGGGAAGAACAGTGTCAAATGTCAAGAACCTGCCACTTCACAGCTGAAACAGTTAAAGTTAGAGTTCTGGTATATCCCCTGTTTTACTGTGGTTATGAGGGCCTACGCTGTTGAGATGGGCCCACACAAGTCTATGCAGGGGGAAAGGCACTCAAAGTCCGTGGATCCCTTATGCCTGTGCCTAGGCAAAGGAGCTGTGCCTACCCTGGGTTCCTGGCTTAGGGGAGTCGGCAGTTTATTTCTTCCCGTTTGTTAATTTGTTCACTCTCCAAGGCAGGAAGAATGGCGCCGGGCATGTGACAGATCTTACTTCCAGCCCAGGGGACTTGGCAGTTGCTGAACCCGTTCCGGAACCCAGTGCAGAGCAGGGATAGGGGAGGTAAATGGGAGGGAGGTTTTTCCCTAAGTAGGGGTGTTTTTGATCCGCCCAGTAAGCCATACGCAATTTCTTCTCTTTCGCCAACGCGGGCTGCTTCTCACTGGTTCTGTGTGGCCGTGTAGACTCTCTGGCACGGAGTCTCTCTTGGTGTGGAAAATGTGCCTCCCAAGCACTGCCACTTGCCTGCCTCACCGCTCACCCCTGAGGTGATCAGGCCTGAAGGGCTCCGGCTCTCACCGGGTCAGTTCTGGCAACTCCTCTTTGCTTCCGAACTGTTTCTCCCTCCCCCTGCCTCTCGGTCCATTTCCTCAACTCTGTCTTTGATGTTCAGGGCTCCCAAATTGCTATATATAATCGAATCACTTATTTTTTTGGGTCTTTGTTGTAAGAGGGTCCACCGGAAGTGTCTGACTACTCTGCTGTCTTGGCTCTGCCTCCTGCAGTCATTCTTTTCAGCCTTTCATAAAGTGACCTGAGGCCATGTACCAATGTGACCATGCACTGAGTAATAGGAATGACCCAGATTTATAAAGGATTTCTTGACATTGATCTTGAACTGACACTAATAGGTGAGGCCTTAAAATGCCATAGCTAGAGTTTGGTTTTACTGGAATCAGTCAGTATCTGGAGTTTTGGCCCATATTCTTCTGACCCTCTGTGGTTACTACTCAAGTTCCTGCATGCGTAGTTGCAATAGACATACTGAGCGACTGAGAGAATTTCCACATTGACTTTCTGACTTGTAAAAGAGGGCCACTATAGTAGAAAGGAAAAAGTAGACGATGAGCAGCTATTCCTTTCTACTAAAACAGGAAGTGAAAATTAATACCATATCATTGGGCAACTGAAGAGATTACTGAAACTATCAAAGAGTTGAAAAATGAAGGGATGAATTTTCTATTACTTTCCTATTTAACTAAACTGTGTGTTTTGTGCACAAGACAGATGGATCTTGGAGAATATTAGTTGATTTTCATGAAACTAATCACATAATGATTCTTCATTTTATTTGCTGTTCCAGATGTTATATGTTTATTAGAACAAATCAGTTTATCCCCCAGCATGCAGCTATTGATCTGGCAAATGTGATTTTTCCCCTTTTTTAGTAATTGGCAAAGACCAAGAGAAAACAATTTGCTTTCACTTGGTAGGGTCAGCAATATATCTTTATTATCTTACTTCAGAGCGATATCAACTATTTTTCTTTCTGTCATAGTAAGTTTTGTCTTAGTTATCTATTGCTGCTATAACAGAAATACCACAAGAGAGTGACTTTAACAAACAGAAATTTATTTTCTCACAGTTTAGGTGGCTAGAAGTCCAAATTCAGGGCACTGGCTCTAGGGGAAGGCTTTCTCTCTCTTTCGGCTCTGGTGGAAGGCCCTTGTCTCTTTTAAGCTTCTGTTCTGTGGCTCCTTGGTGATCTTCATGTGGCATGGAATCTGTCTTCCCCTACCTCTGCTTGCTTGCTTAATTTGCTCTTTTATATCTCAAAAGAGATTGACTTAAAACATACCCTACACCAATACTTCCTTATTAGCATGACAAAGAAAACCTATACCTAAATGTGATTATAACCACAGGTATAGGGGTTAGGATCTACAACATAAAATTTGGGGGGACACAATTCAATCCATAACATGTTCTATAGGGAATTATCCCATAAGATATTACATTTGTCTGTTATATTGATGGCATCATGCCAGTTGGATCTTGTGAAGAAGTGACTG
The DNA here is from genome assembly GCF_000243295.1 of Trichechus manatus latirostris. Taxonomy (NCBI): domain Eukaryota; kingdom Metazoa; phylum Chordata; class Mammalia; order Sirenia; family Trichechidae; genus Trichechus; species Trichechus manatus. The sequence goes on from NW_004444021.1 coordinate 1,329,321, forward strand.
TTCCAGATGCTTGCTAAAACACATGTGTGTGAAGGGTGGAGAAAATTCTCAGGGCAATTCAGGACCTTGGTGAATTTTTTAGGAATCAGTTATGTGTCTTAAGCATGTCAAGATATCTCTTCCAGAGTAGAAAATAAAGTTACTGTTCCTTGTACCACCACCATGAGAAAAAGGCATAGTTCTTGGTGGAATTCTTGATTTCAGAGACAACATATTCTATATTTCAGGATGTTCTGTTCCTATTACCAAGTAACTCAAAATTGCCAGTTTTGAATGGAGCCTAAAAGAAGAGAATGTTCCATGGCACTGCATGCTGCTTTGTGTCTTAGAATTTGTGACCCAGAAGATTCAAGTAGGGCTCAAGATATTTGTGGGAGATAGATTTGCTCTGTAATACCTCTGGCAAGTCCTGATTAGTATGTAATAGCATGTAACCCTACTGTTTTGAAGCAAAGTCCTACCCTTTACAGGTAACTTTCTTTTAAGAGTCTCTGGCTTGCTTTTTAGTCCTAATAGAGAAAGAATGATTCACTGTAGGAAATTAATTGGCCACACAACCTAAATTGCCCATCACAAATTGGGTGTTATGTAATCCCAACCTTTAAGCTGAGCATGCCCAGTAACATTCCATCATCAATAAGTAATATATATGAGAACAGGCTCAAACAGCACAAGTAAGTTGCTTGAGCATATGACTCAGGCTCCCAAAGCCTCTACTCCTGCTTGTTTGTCACCATTACTTGAACTCCCATACATGGACAGTAATTCCCTATGACCAGTTTCTGAGACAGTAAAATGTCAGGTCTGGTTTACAGATAGTTCTAAATATGCTGTTGCCAGCGAAAAATGTACTGCTACTTTATTAAAACTCTGTTTAGTCATACCACTAAAACAGTTAGGGGAGACCAATCCCCTCACTAGACAGAACTTTAAGCAGTGCATTGGATTTTTAACTTTCTCTTAAAAGAACAATGGTCAGTGGTACAGATCTATATCAATTCTGAGCAATGACTGATGGATAAACCTATGATTACTGACTTGAATAGAATAAGATAGAAGGATCAATGACACATAAAGCTGGAGAAAATATATGTAATTACTCATGAAAGGCCATCCATTCCAGAGAAGCTTTCAGCAATAGTTGGACATGACATCACATTCTGTAGAAGTCAGTCTGCCTCCTTTCTCTTTCATTCCAGTTCTTGACCACTGAACTCATGAACATAATGGCCAAAGCAGTTAAGATGGAGTCTAACAACACAAGATTTTTCTCTCACAAGGCTCATATGGCAACCACCACACTGAATGGTTAACCAACTAACAGCCCAGACCAAACCTGAACCTCTGATACAGCACCGTTTCTTAGACTAGTGAGCCACTCGGTGACAGAATGATTACATTGGGCCCCTTCCATCATGAAGACAGTTTTCTCTTTGGAAAAGATACTTTGGATATAAATTTGTGTTTTCTCCCCCACATTGCTTCTGCTAGCATCACCACTTGTATGTTGACTGAATACCTTATTCTGTATATTGATATCCCACGTAATGTGGCTTCTTACCAAACAGTAGAAGTAGTGACTCATACTGAGGAAAGTCACTGGCCTTACCATGTACCACATCATCCAGAAGCCACTGTCCTGATGGAATGGTGAAATGGTCTATTGAAGAAACATTACATTGCCTGCTGGGAGGACAAAAAGTCAAAACAAAGAAAAATTTGCAAATTTGAGATGCCACCTGATATGGTATATGTTGTGAACCAACAACTAAAGCATGATGCTGTTTCTATGATAGAACGCATGGGCCTAAGAACTAAGGAGTAGAAGTGAAAGCAGTCCCTCTCACTATTTCCTCAACAATGCTCTCACTAAAAATTTTGTTTCTATTCCTTATAGAGGAGCACTGGTGGTGCAGTGGTTAAGCACTCATCTGCTAACCGAAAGGTCGGAGATTTGAACCCACCAGCCGCTACCTAGGAGAAAGATAAGGCAGTCTGCGTCAGTAAAGATTTACACCCTTGGAAACCCTGTGCGGGCAGTTCTACTCTGTGCTATAGGGTTGCTATCAACTGGACGGCAGTGGGTTTTGTTTTGTTTTGTTTTGTTTTAATTCCTCATAGCACTGATCCAAGAGGCAAAGAAGGACTTTAAAGTCCAGGGTGATTGATCCTGACTATCAAAGGAAAATGAGATTGCTGTTATACATTCTGAGACATTACTACTACATCTGTTATTACTACTAGTACTTCTACTAATAATTCAGGAATAACATTTGGGTCCCCCAACCAGGTAAAGAATAATTGGCCAGAAATGCTGACTGAGAGCCAAGGAACAAGTACTGGATACTGGAAGAAGGAACTTACAAAACACAACTATAGTTTCATGACTAGTTGCTATGTATATTTTCATTCCTACTTTGTTTACATATATAAACAAAAAAACCAAACGCTCTGCCATCGAGTCGATTCTGACTCGTAGCGACCTTATGAGACAGAGTAGAATTGCCCCATAGGGTTTCCAAGGCTATAAATCTTTACAAAAGCAGACTGCCACATCTTTCTCCCATGGAGCGGCTGGTAGGTTCTAACTGCTGACCTTTCCGTTAGCAGCTGAGCACTTTAACCACTGTGCCACCAGGGCTCACTCGTTTACATATATAGATGATGTCAAATATTGACTGAAATGAAAAATTTATTATTCAATGTTAGGAAATTAAGTTTAAAAGAAATTTAAAGAATTTCAAATGATGTTACTTTGTAAGCTTCTAGCATTTGTACTTCTGAAGTCATTAAAGCCTAAAAACTGCTTTTTAAGGATTTTTGAGGACAACCTGTATATGTGTGTGTGTATTTATCTATATTAGCCAATTTATTTTCTTATCCCTCTCCCCTTACCCTACTACTTTATATAATGTATGTTGTTGCTAGTGATAAGTCTATAATTTTGTTATAGGATATAAATGATGGATTATATAATAGGTATGCGCATTTTTTCTTTGTTACGTATAGAATTTTGATGTATAAATTAATTTTCTTCCTTCCTTTTCTCTTCCTTTATCAAGGGAAAAATAAAGTTACTGATATGTTTTCACAACTGCCACTGAAAGTCTTTATTTATTATTTGTCAAGTTCTACAGGAACAAATATGAATGTTGGTTAAAGGGGAGAGAAACATTCCTCTCTTCTCTTTAGGGAGATGTAATCTGTTTCCCTGCTGCATCCTGCATTCTTTCCTCTAAATGTTTTTCCAGGGTGTTACAGAGCCCCAGAACCCTTGGTGATTTTGCCAAGAACAAATTGTGAAGTTGTTGCTGAACCATTACCCACTAAGCTGTTTTGTTCATCTTAATTTGAAAAAATAGACATCCCTGGCCAAAATATGTACGTGCTTAGATAATAAGAGACAGTGTAAATAATTCTTAGAAAGTTTAATTGTATTACAGTCTCCATTTGGGCAAAAAAGCGAATCTTGGATTAAGAAGTGAAGAAGGCTCACAATTTTTTTGAAGCAGTCGTGTTGCTGCTTTTCTGTGTTAAAGTCCTGTGGAAGACTTAAACTGCTATGATTTCTGGGAAGGTACATGGCTAGATAAATGAGCTCAGTGTTTGGGGTAAGGTTTTTCTAGAAAAGTCACTGGATAGATGCAGAAGGAAAAAAAAAAAAGCCTGTGAAAGGCATCAGGCACTGCAAACAACAGCTGCAGCTGCAAACCAGAAAACAGTCTGTATCTCTGTGTGACAGTTTGTTCCTCAGCCTTCCCAGGGCTTGGGTGTGCACACAAACAACACAGATAACACCAGCAAGGGAGTCATTTGTATCCTGACAGTGTTTGCCCTTATGCACATGAGTGAACAAAAAGTAGGTATGGAAACAAATTTGAAACACTGCTCTGTGACTAATAACTTAGTCTTATCATCAAAGTCATAAATTGTATGAACTAACCTCACATCTGTTAGATCGCAGGACCACCCCAGCAGCTCAGCTGTCACTGCTAGACCACAGTCCCTGAAGACTGAGGAGTCTGTGCTCTCTGGTGTTGATCATCCTTGAGGACAAAACCCATACCTATTGGAGAGCACCACTGATCTGAGCTCTCCTCTGAGGCAGGGAGGCAGCGCGTTTGGCTTAAGCAGGGGACTGTAGAGGAGAGATTAAGAGGAGAAAGGGATAAATTGAACCTATGCTGTAGAGAAGGGACCAAAAAAACACAAACTGCTGCTATTGAGTTGATTTCGAACACGGCGACTCCATGTGTTACAGAGTAGAACTGTTCCCTAGGATTTTCTTGGCTGTAATCTTTATGGAAGCAGATTGGTACAGCTGAGTGGGTTTGAACTGTTAACCTTTAGGTTAGTAGTAAAGCACGGACAATTTGTGCCACCCAGTTCCTGCAGCTAGTGGCATCAAGCGCTATCTCTGAATTTCATTGCCATTTATCTAGTACCTGCCTTGGGGCATGGAGTCTAGAGTTTTTTTTAACATAGTTTGCTATTTTATTTCTTTTCTAATCTAATTTAAATAACACATATAATTTTGTGCTTAAAATGAAAACTCTCTTATATAAAGAGAATAGTAACAGGATTTCACAAGCATTTATGGTTTTGTCTGTCACATCAAAATAACATAAAATGCTAAAACCTTTATAATAGATGTACCAAAAAAAAAAAAAATCCAAACCTATTGCTGTCGAGTCGGTTCGGACTCATAGTGACCCCATACAACAGAGTAGAACTGCCCCATAGAGTTTCCAAGGAGCTGTAGCTCTTAACCACTATGCCACTAGGGTTTCCAGTATAATAGATATACAGTGTATAGAATCTCATTAGTTTGGCTGCTGTCATGGATTGAATTATGTCCCTCAAAAAATGTGTGTATCAATTTGGCTGGGCCATGATTCTCAGTATTGTGTGGTTGTCCTCCATTTTGCGATTGTAATTTTATGTTAAAGAGGATTAGGGTGGGATTGTAACATCCTTAGTAAGGTCACATCCCTGATCCAATGTAAAGGGAGTTTCCCTGGGGTGTGGCCTGCACCACCTTTTATCTTACAAGAGATAAAAGGAAAGGGAAGCAAGCAGAGAGGGGGGGACCTCATACCACCAAGAAAGCAGCACCGGAAGAGCAGAGCGCATCCTTTGGACCTGGGGTCCCGGCGCCTGAGAACCTCTTCGACCAGGGGAAGATTGATAACAAGGACCTTTCTCCAGAGCCAACAGAGAAAACCTTCCTCTGGAGCTGACGCCCTGAATTTGGGCTTTTAGCTTACTTTACTGTGAGGTAATAAATTTCTTTTTGTTAAAGCCATCCACTTGTGATATTTCTGTTATAGCAGCACTAGATGACCAAGACAGCTGCTAACCAAAAGAATGGCAGTTCAAATCCACCAGTCACTCCTTGGAAACCCTATGGGACAGTTCTACTCTGTTCTGTAGGGTCGCTATGAGTCGGAATCGACTTGATGGCAACGGGTAGGTGTATTTCAGAGCACCTACTATGAGACTATGATAAATCATGTTGAAATAAACTAGATTTTTAAAAACTATCACATAGATTTTAAGTTGAATTTATTTCAATTATATTGTGGTTTCATTGAATATTTTTAAAAGATGTACGGAACACGTTTTGTGTTAAAAGAGGTTTCACTTTGTGCTGGTTATTCTCCAGTTGCTCCTCCAGATCGTTCATTTCTCACCACTGTGTCCCTGGTGGTGACCTTCACCGACCATCACTGGACTCCTTTGCCTTCTGAATTTGGGTTGGGTCAGGTCAGTGGAAGGCAACAGCAGGAGATCAGATGAGGGGAGAAGGGAGGTCAGGGTGTTTATCCCTGCTCCCTCCCAGTCAAGTCAACGTTTAGGGAGTGGCTGTGCTCCTTTACCCAAGGCTACAGTCGCCCCTCTTCCACAGGTACAGCTCTCACCTGATTCTATTACCAGCTCCCTCCTCTGCCCCTTCAGACCTAGGGGCAAGCCACTCCTTCCTGTTGTAGTTAGGCCTTGGCTTTTCACCATCCCTAGCTGGTTTCTTTATGCTGCCCACACTTTCGTAGACCTTCATTAAATTCTCTGCAATTACTCCTTCAGTGTGCATCTATTTCTTTCAGGAAATATACACATATATCTTATTTCATTCTTACAACATTCTTAGGAATTCCAGAAATGTTTTGCCATTATATGGTATGTTCACATTATCTAAAAAGAAAAACCAATAAAAAAATTATCTATCTACCTCCCTACCTATCATCTATTTATCTAATCATCATGTTGCATTTTACCTTAGCCCCGTAGTCCTAGAAAACAGCGAAAGTTAAGAAATTCCCCATTCTTGTGTCTCAGAAAAGGGTTTACTCCCAAGAACCACCCCTTCCTCATATGACTTAGATAAGACTCATGGATCTCCCTTGTTTACTTATCACAAGGCCAGGCACAGACCCTCCGATTCGCTTTCTTTGCCTTATAAATGATTAGCTGAACTGCTTGTCCCCACTGTCAATCAGAATAGAATATTTGTTAATCAAATTCGGTTAAGTTTCTCTCCTTCCCTCACCCCCCCAAAACCTAAACTCATTGCTGTCAAGTCAGTTCCGACTCATAGCAACCGTATAGGACAAAGTAGAACTGCCCCCTAGAGTTTCCAGGGAGCGCCTGGTGGATTCAAACTGCTGACCTTTTGGTGTGCAGCCTTAGCACTTAACCACTATGCCACCAGGGTTTCCCTCCTTCCCCCAGTATCTGAATTTTAGCCCACCCTAAGCCTGAACCAGCATACCCACCCACTGCCATCCAGTTGATTCCAACTCATAGAGACCCTATAGGACAGAGTAGAACTACCCTATAGGATTTCCAAGGCTGCAAATCTTTATGGAAGCAAACTACCACCTTTCTCCCACAGAGCGGCTGGTGGTTTGAACCACCAAACTTTTGTTAAGTAGCTGAGTGCTTTAACCACTGTTCCACCAGGACTCATAAACCAGCATACAACCCCTCCTTAATAGCCCCTCCTGAGAATAGGTTGGAGCCCCGGTGGCGCAGTGGTTAAGAGCTCAGCTGCTAACCAAAAGGTTGGTAGTTCAAATCCACCAGCTGCTCCTTGGAAACTCTGTGCGGCACTTCTACTGTGTCCTATAGGGTTGCTATGAGCCAGAATCGACAACAATGGGTTTGGTTTTTTTTTTTTTTTTTTGGTGGCACAATGGTTTAAGCGCTTGGCTGTCAATTGAAAGTTGGCGGTTCAAACCCACCAGCTGCTCCTCAGGAGAAAGATGTGGCAGTCTACTTCCATAAAGATTAACTGCCTTGGAAACCCTGTGGGGCAGTTCTACTCTGTCCTGTTAAGGTCGGTCCGAGTTGGAGTCGACTCGACTGCAATGGCTTTGGTACTATTTAAAAAGTGATGCATTGTTTGGGGCCTTTTATGTTACTATCATTTTCTGGGGAATTTTGATGGCATTATAAAAGAATAGAAAAATTATAAGCAAGCACTTGTGTATAAAAGAGCATGTTTTACATATAAAACAACTCTAAAAGCCTCATTCTGAAACTCATTTAATGGCTGGAATAGGCCATATTACAGTATATACTTAACTTTTAGTAGATACACACTTTGCACTGAAAGAAAACTATTTCATTTGTATAGGTGTTTTGCTGACTGTAGGATAATCTCCTACTTTAGGATTAACAGGTGTTATATTGAAAATATTTGCCAGATTAATAAAACAACTACTAAATAATTGAGGCCTTGGATTTCAACAAAACACTTGACAATGTCCCTCATGATAATCTATGGCCAAGGTGGAGAAATATAGTTTGAGTGAGATCAAAGGGAGGCTCTGATTAATTTGACAGTAGAATATGGGTGATGAATTCAGCAGGGTAGATTGTTGTCAGGGAAAACAGTTAATGAAGACCCTTATTGCGGTGATTATCAGTCTTGGCTGTACTGTGGAATAACGTGGGGAGCTTTAAAAAATACTGATGCCTGGATCTTACCATGATTTAATTGGCCTAGGATGCAGTCTGGGCAGCGAGATCTTTAAAATCTCCCTAGTGATTCTAATGTGCAACTAAAATTGAAAATTATGGCTTAATGGAAAAACAAATCAAAGACAGCTGATATTGGTGACATCTGCATTGTGTCCCTAAGAAGTATGTGTGTGTGTGTTAGTGTAGTGCATTCTAGATGTAAGTGATATGTTATGGATTGAATTATGTCCCCTCAAAATATGTGTTGTAAATCCTAACCTCTATCCCTGTAGTTATAATCCCATTTGAGAATGGGTTATCTGTGTTCTGTTAATGAGGCAAGATTAATGTATGGTGTATTTTGATTCAATCTCTTTTGAGATATAAAAAGAGATTAAACTAGTGAGCAGAGGGAGACAGAGATGGGGTAAGATAAATGCCAAGACACATGGAGATCTCCAAGGAACCAGGAGGCAGAAGCTGAAGAGACAAAGACCTTCTTCCAGAGCCACCTGAGAAAGCCTTCCTGTAGAGCCAGGGCTCTGAATTCAGACTTCTAGCCTCCTAAACCACGAGAAAATAAATTTCTGTTTGTTGAAGTGTGGTATTTCAGCACTAGATGACTAAGACAGACAGCATAAGAAAAGACGTGGGGACTAGATATTCTGGTGCATGCAGGGCCCACAATCTGAATCTTATTACTAGAGAGTAAATATGTGGTAGTGAGTAGTCAGTAATGATACTTTAGAGCTAGGCTTCATGCAAAGTGCTTGGGCATTTGGATTTTATCCTGAGCACTGTGGGGAGCTGCTAAAATTTTACCTGATCTGCATTTAAAGAGATCATTGTGCTGTGGTGCGGTCGATGGTTTGGAAGTAAACCCGGTGATATGCAAGGAAGCCACTTGTTAAAGTATTTCTCTTCAGAGGTGGTGTTGGCCTGGATTAAGATGGTGGTAGAGCTGGAGAGAAGCAAAGGAATTCGGAATATTTAGAAGCATTTGGTGACTGAATGCATATGAGGGTGAGAGAATGGAAGGAGTCAAGAATGACTTGCTGGTTTCTGATGTTCACTGAGGGAGGTGTTAGAGGACAAGCATTCTTTCCAGAATATCAAACATTTATTACTATTATATAGCATTTCCTGTGAAGAAACCTGGAGGTTCTTCAACGTGAACCATTTAGCCAAAACGCAGAGAGTGCTTATTGCAGCTGAGTTGCTCTCTTGGCCCTTAAATTCTGTTTCTTGGTTACAAAGACAAAATTTTAAGTTAACATTGTCACAATCGATCTGTATATGTCATTTTGAAATGAAGGGAGAGTTTTTACTAGCAAGAAAAATTTATTGCGGGTAGGTACACAAAGGACTATGCACTTGAAACCTAAATCAATTAACTATATGAGTAAAGTAAACTTATGCTTTGTCAAATTTAAAAGTACAGCTAGTATGTGTTTCATTTGGTTTTCAAAATGTCATTTTCAGCTCTCTTAAGGAACAGAGTGGTGAGAAAACACAACACTTCAAATCTGCACTAAGAGCTACTTTGTAGAAATGGCAAGTTTAAGAGCAGAGAGGCTAACAAAGTTCTGGAAATCCTAAAGGAACAATTTCCAAATACATCATGAGAGTAAGAAATGAATCAGAGAGATGGAGGTAGTCACAGTTTTCAACTGCAATTCAACTCCGTCTGTAGATTCTTTATAAGCATTCTCAAAGAAGAAATAATATATTTATGATTAGGAAATCAAAATAGTACATTTCTTCTGCTAGATCAGTATACAGTAAAGATGGTGTAGATATTCCCTGCCTCGTTGAATCATCATTGGCTCACCTGGACTGGGCCATTCATTACAACAGGTATTTGTATCAGTGAGACTAGTTAATTTATATATAAATATATAATTCTATAAAAAAATGTAGGCTACAGCCTACATGGAAATAATATTGTCTACATTATGTTTTTATATATCCTTTTTTGAATGGATTTCAATTCAACTGAATAAATGTGATTTTTGCTATTTAGGGGGGGGTATATGAAACCCATTTTCCCAATAGCATGCCCGTTCTGTTGTATCACTTCTGCTGTCTAAAAGACAATCAGTCAATACAATTTTGTTTCTCATAAACATATCATATCATGATAGGTAAGAGCCCAAACTCTTGACTCTCAGGTGGGTTTAGCTGGTAATGCTTTCACTGTCCTGGGGTACTGAATGTCCATTTTTGAAAAAGTATGCTTTCACTGTCCTGGGGTACTGAATGTCTATTTTTGGAAAAGCATATCGCTATGGCTCCAGTTTGTGTGAGTGTGTGTGTGATGTAAAATTTGATGAAAAATGTCACCATCGAAGCTGCAAAGAGGAGTCTTAGATGCTAAAATGTACCAAACAATTAGAGCCATTTTAATATGGAAAATACACAACAGTTCCCTCTACTGAAATCCACTGTGTTCCTAGAAACCCGGTACTGACGCAGATTGTTAAAATGAGAACTAAGCAGGTGCTTTTGCACACAGCTATTGGTCAGTGGTCACTGTTTTTGATAGGAAATATAAAGAGTACAATTGGTGAGAAATGTGCATGACAATGAGTTATGTATGTCCACTTAATGTATTTATTGTTCCTTCTGTGTTTCACAATTTTACCTCTCTCTATATATTTGTTTCTGTTTTCAAGGAACCATCATATGAGTTAGTTATATAATCTTCGTGCATGTAAAATATTAATTTCATTAGTTTGGCTTATGTCTTATTATGGTGACCCTAAAACACCAGAAGTGAGCTATGGGTTAAGTGTCTAGAGAACAGAGTACTATCACCAGCTTGATGATAGTATAGCTTGTTTTTTATTCTAAAAGGGTGACCAAGTCACAGGTGGCGTATGTGTAGTATAAGAAAGGCCCAGAATGGAGGGTACTGACATGTCATGGGGTTGTTAACCAATGTCATAAAACAATATATGTACTAACTGTTTAATGAGAAGCTAGTTTGTCCTGTAAACTTCATCTAAAGTACAATAAAATTTTTAAAAAGGCTAGAAATAGAAGTACCATATGATCCGGCAATCCCACTCCTTGGAATATATCCTAGAGAAATAAGAGCTGTCACACGAATAGATATATGCACACCCATGTTCATTGCAGCACTGATCACAATAGCAAAAAGATGGAAATAACCTAGGTGCCCATCAATGGAAGAATGGATAAACAAATTATGCTAAATTCACACAATGGAATACTACGCAATGATAAAGAACAACAGTGAAGCTGCGGAACATCTCGTAAGATGGATGAAGCTGGAAGGCATTATGCTGAGTGAAATTAGTCGCAAAAGGACAAATATTGTATGAGACCACTATTATAAGAACTCAAGAAAAGGTTTAAACACAGAAAAAATCATTCTTTGATGATTACGAGGGTGGGGAGGGAGAGAGGAATTCACTAACTAGATAGTAGTTAAGAATTATCTTAGGTGAAGGGAAGGACAACACACAATACTGAGAATATTTCACACAAATGGGGGAGTAGGAAGGCAAAGGAAATAGGACCCCTGGCACCTGTTACATAAACTTTATATATATATATATATATATATATATATATATATATGTATATTTACTTTTTTTTCCCCAAAATAGGGTGTCAGTTTCAAGTATAAGGAAAATAAAAAACTAGATTCCATTTGCTCAAGACAGAGTCACTTTTCTTGCACAGAGGAGTGTAATTTGGAAAAAGTTTGCTGTAGGCATGAAATTATAGTATTCCTATTGGAATGTAGCCAAGAGCCTAGCCATTTCCAGTAGCTGTATTACCACCTGCAGGTATGCTTACTCAGAATTGAGTCAGAAGGATCGGTGAAGTCTAGTGAATCATCAAGTCTTCATCTAAAACACTTAATCTGTCTATTATTTTTCAGCTGAGTCTTGCTTGAGCCAGACCCTTGCCTGTAGGGTGACCTGAAGTCCTAGAGAGGAAAGCTTTCTGCCAGGAGGCAAATCGTGTAACACAGTTTTGGTTCTGAGTCAGTTTTGGGATTATGTCTGGATCACAGTATTCCTGGAAGGTTGTCAGATATTAGGAGAGGTCCTAAGGAATTGCTACTTCTCCTCAAGTGCTGATTTGGGTTTATAGCTAAGTGTTTCTGGCACTAAGCCAGCCTGAGAGTCGTTGGTCTTAATTTCCTTTAAACTCAGAATGACCCGAGAAATGCATTTTCAGATAGTTGTAATTCAGGAGCAAGTTGCTTGCCAAAAAGTTCTGCCATGCCTTGGAGACAAGCTAGCTGGGGAGCAGTTCCCTCTTCCTAAGGCTTTCTTTTCCAGTACATAAGCCTTCCCATTTCCTACTTGAATTGGACCAGGATTTTTGAAAGCATGAGCCCTAGTGGCATAATGGTTACGCGCTCGGCTGCCAACTGCAAGGTCAGCAGTTGGAACTCACCGGCTGCTCCAGGTGAGAAAAGACTTGGCAATCTGCTCCCATAAAGATTACAGCCTAGGAAACCTTAAGGAACAGTTCTACTCTGTCCTATAGGGTCACTATGAGTTGGAGTTGAGTTGATGGCACACAACAACAACACCATGTGTATGTGTGTGTGAAACTTACATGTGCCTTCTATAGTAATAATAATAGCTACATTTATATAGAGTTTACTGTGTACATGGCACTGTTTTTAGTACTTTATATATATATGGTTTCATTTAATCCTTACTGTAACATAGGTACGATTATTATTTCTGTTTTATAGATAAGGAAATTGAGGCACAGAAATGTTAAGTGCCTCTTTAAAGGTCATAAAGCTGAAAAAGCAGAGCCAAGATTTGAACCCAGGCAGCAGAGATGCTACTTTATATTGTAAAAGTAGATTCGTCGATAACGGCAGACTAGAATGGAGGAATGAGGGCATGGGGGTAGCAGAAACTGTGAGAGTTGGGACCTCTGTCTAATTAAGGCGTGGGAAGGAAAGCGTCTCCAGCTTTCACAGTGACCTAAAACTGATAGGTAGCAAAAGAAAGGGACAGGCAGTTTTTCCTGTCTTCTTTGGCTGAAAAGAGGAGCAGAGAAGCAGAGGGAACATGCTGGCAGGCGAAAAGGAGCAAGTCACAAGTTCCTCATCCAAGAAGCAGGTGCCAACTATGAGGTAGACCCATGTGGCCACACACTTAGGGTCTCAAGCAGACACAGGTGGAAGAGTTTTGCCATCCATCCGCTTCCTGTTCAAGAAAGAGCCAGGCTGACCTTGGGGGCAGTTGGCTGCTGCAAGTTAAATGGAAGGATCTAGGCTGATGGAAGCAGATCTGAGAAATCCTGTTTAATTTGTCAGTGCCCAGATGGAGGAGGAAGCATTTGTGGGCAGAACAGGGCGTTGGCTGGGTCAGCTGTAGTTTCCTAGGGGCTGGAAAGATCTTAACTCAGCCAGTCTCACTCTCTCTCTACTTTGAGCAAGACGTTTCTAACTGTGTTCATTAGAGTATATAATCTTTAAATATTGAGAAGAAGATAGAATTCCTTAAATTTAACAAAGAGTTTTTCATTAAAAGTAATTTGGTATACTTTTAGAGATGGGAGATGCTACTGTATGAGAAAATAAAACTCCACTGGTGTTGAAAGCATTTAATATTAAAGCAAAATATTATTGTCTGCCACTTCCTTTTCTCTTTAGATCATTAACATAGGATTAGAAATTGTTAAATAGGATTTCAAACCATAGCAAGCAGCTGTGTGTTCTATTACAAAAGACAGTGTACTCATGCATATGTATTATGCACTTAATTGAAACTGTTGGACTTTCATTAAAAAAAAAAAGTGATAATGTCCTGAATTTTTATAGTGATTTGGATCTCTGGGTTGCCACCAGTTTGCATATGTTAAATAGAAAAAGAGGGCTTGGGTGGGAAAAGCATTCTAAAGTTCACATAATTTGAGGGTACAAGCCTGAAATTAGCTTTATTACTGGCCTAAAATTCCACTAAAAACCAAAAAAAGCAAACCCTTTGCCATCAAGTTGATTTCGACTCATAGCAACCCTATAGGACATAGTAGAACTGCCCCCACAGAGTTTCCAAGGGACGCCTGGTGAATTCGAACTACTGAGCTTTTGGTTAGTAGCTGTAGCACTTAACCACTATACCACCGGGGTTCCCCTCCCTGCCAAAAAAAAAAATTCCACTATTAGGTATTAATTTCTTCCCCTTAACAAGGAAGATTTTTTTCCTTGAATATTTTTCTGATTGCAAAAGTAGTATTCATTGTAAAGATTTTAGAAAAACATACAGAAATGTTAAGAAGAAAATAAAATTACTTATAATCTTGTTCGTCAGAGATAAACATTATTACCTCTATTTTATATTTCTTTTCTGTCATTTTATTGTATAGAGTCTATGTATTGCTATACAATTCAAATCATACATATTCATATATAATTTTTTAAAATTTTCACTTTAGGTGATGAATCTTTTCCTATGCCAGGAACTCTTCCTCACAAACATAGTTTTTCACGGCTGCATAATAATACATGTTATAACTGTAGAATGACGACCCTTCCACTTTTACAATGTAAATAAATCATAGAGGAACTAGAGATGTGATGGAAATATATTGGGTGGTGGGAAGAGAAGACGTGAGAAGTAGTGTAAAACAAGTTCTTGGAGATTAAAGCATGAAGTAAATTGATAATGTGTAGAAAGGATTAAAAAAAAAAAAAAAGAAAACAAATCAGAGTATAGCAGCCAAACCCAGAAAAATTTACAAGTCTGCCTCTAGAAAGAAGAACTAGAATTAAAACAGGGAATTGATTTTCATTATAAATTCCTCTAAACTACTTGATTTTTACCATCTGCAGGTATGCTTTGATTTTAAAAAAAGTAAATTAACTCTGGCAAAGAGAATCTCACACTTAAAGAGATGTGTATTTGTGTGTGTGTGCAGTATCTGTTTATGTGGAGAGGGGAGAAAAGGGAGTGGCAGTGAGGCTGGGGTGACCAGGTTGGTGCCCTGTGGCACCGGGAGCCTGATGGAGGAGGGAGTGTGAGCAGGGTGCAGAAATCAGAGGGTAGAGGTTGAGGAGCCCAAACTTTCTCAGTGCCACAGTTTTGCTTTAGGCTAGTTTTGCCAGGAAATCTTCATCAAGTGGCATGAAGGATCGCAAGAGGAAAGAGCATTAGACTTGGAAAAAGGACAGTTCTTCCAGATGTTTTCATTATACAGAAACCATTAAAAGGGTGGAGTATTCCGAGCAACCTGTCTTTTCACCATCAACAGATAAAATCCCTTCATTATAAACTTTATAGGGTGCCTGAGCCATTTTGCTGCAGTGTGATTTTGTTAAATACATAGCTAAAAATCACATTTTTTAAGCTGAAATATTTGGAAAGAAAACTTCTAGTTTTCTGGTAGCAAATTAGCGAACTTTTTAAAAAGATATAATGCCTGTCAACATCTTCACCTCTGCCCCTTTGTTTCCTTTCTGAATGGACTTGTGGTATTTCGTTTGATTTTTTGTATTTGAGAATTTAGATGAGAGGCTAGAAGATTTGAGAAAGGCAGTTGATTAATTTATTGATTTTGTTTATGAATATTTTTGGGGTGCTTACAGTGTACCAGGGACTCTATTAGAACACTCACGAAACCAGCCATTTAATGAGGGAGCCAAAGTAAACAATTTAGTCATAGCAGTAGGAAACAGTTTTATCAACAGCTCAGTCAACCTAAAGTTTATAAAATGTGAATATACAATCATTACTTTTGGAAAGACTAAAGGAAGAATACATAAAAAAAGAAGAAGAAATCTCATTGTTGAGAATTCGTTGCTCTTGTTAAGTGCCATGGAGTCGTTTCCGACTCATATCAACTGTAGGTACAACAGAAGGAAACGCTACCTGGTCCTGCGCCATCTTCAAAATCATTGCTATGTTTGAGCCCATTGTTGCAGCCACTGTGTCAGTCCATCTCATTGAGGGTCTTCCTCTTTTTGGCTGACATTCTGCTTTACCAAGCATGATGTCTTTCTCCAGGGACTGGTCCCTCCTGATAACATGTCCAAAATATGTGAGATGAACTCTCGAAATCCTCCCTTCTGAGGAGCATTCTGACTGTACTTCTTCCAACACAGATTTGTTCATTCTTCTGGAAGCCTGTGGTGTATTCAATATTCTTTGCCAACACTGTAATTCAAAGGCATCAATTCTTCTTCCATCTTCCTTATTCATTGTCCAGCTTTTGCATGCATATGAGGTGATTGAAAATACCATGGCTTGGATTAGGCACATCTTAGTCCTTAAAGTGACATCTTTGCTTTTTAACACTTTAAAGAGTTCTTTTGCAGCAGGTTTGCCGAATGCAGTACGTCATTTGATTTCTTGAATGCTGCTTCCATGGGCATTGACTGTGGATCCAAGTAAAATGAAACGTCATTATTTTTTTTAACAAAAATTTTATTGTTGTAATTAAATGAAGTTTACATTTCAAGTTAGTCTCCCATATAGATTTTTTTTGTTTTTACATACATTGTTATGAGACCCCAACTGCTCACCCCATTCTGCGACAGCACACTCCTCCCCTCTGCCCCTGATTCCCAATGAACATTCAACCAGCTCCTAACTTTCTCTGCCTTCCCATCTCACCTCTGGACAGAAGCCTCCCCTTTGGTCTCTTGTATCTACTTGTCTAAGAGGCACATTCTTCACAAGTATCACTTTGTGTCCCACAGTCCAGTCCAATACCTGTCTGAAGAGTTGGCCTCGGAAATTGTTTTAGTTCTGGGGTGATGGAGAGACCAGGGGCCATGCTTTCTGTGGTGCCTCCAGTCTTAGTCAGACCATTAAGTCTGGTCTTCTTACTAGAATTTGAGTTCTGCATCCCATCGTTCTACTGCTCCATCAGGGACCCTCTGCTGTGTTCCCTGTCAGGATGTTCATTGGTGGTAGCTGGGCATCATCTAGTTCTTCTGGTGTCAGGCTGATGAAGTCTCTGGTTTATGTGGCCCATTCTGTCTCTTGGGCCAATACTTTCCTTGTGTCTTTGGTGTTCTTCGTTCTCCTTTACTCCAAGTGGTTGGGACCAATTGATGCATCTTAGATGGCCGATTGCAAGCTTTTAAGACCCCAGACGCCACTCACCAAAGTAGGATGCAGAACATTTTCTTAATAAGCTTTGTTATGCCAGTTGACATAGATGTCCCCTGAAAGCATGGTCCCCAGACCCCACATCCCTGCTACTCTGTCTCTCAAAGTATTTGATTGTATTGAGGAAACTTCTTAGCTTTGGCTTAGTCCAGTTGTGCTGGCTTCCCCTGTAGTGTGTGCTGTCCTTCCCTTTACCTAAGATGATTCTTATCTACTATCTAGTTAGTGAATAACCCTCACCCTCCCTCCCCACCCCCGTAACCATCAAGGAATGTTTTCTTCTGTTGAAACTTCATTATTTTCTCCATTTCATTATTGGAGTCACTTTTTCTCTTTTACATTTTATTAATTGGCAAATTTTAATAGTTCAATTAATATTCTGTGGAAGTATTTGAGAAGTTTTTGTAAGTTTAACTAGCATTCAAAAGTTTAGAAAACTCTGATACAGTCTAATCTCTTCATTTTTAGGTGGAGAAAACTGAGAAACAGAAAAAATGTAAGCAAACCTGCCTAAATCAGAGTAGTTCATGGTGTCATAGATGGGACTGGAACTCAGTGTCCTCGTGCCTGAGGCTGGCTCTTCCTA
This sequence comes from Trichechus manatus latirostris, assembly GCF_000243295.1. NCBI lineage: Eukaryota > Metazoa > Chordata > Mammalia > Sirenia > Trichechidae > Trichechus > Trichechus manatus. The sequence continues at coordinate 1,346,988 of NW_004444021.1, forward strand.
TTTTATTGCACTGTATTCAGCCTGTAAAGGTTTCAGAGAGGCTGTGTCCGCTCTACCCTCTAATAACTATCATTCTTGCTTTCTTATTATTAATAATAATAATAGAACCTCAAGATAGGGAAGCCAGTCAATTACTTTTCTGTTTTAAATAGGCATGTCCATGGGATTTAGTATTTTTTTAACTTTCCCATAGGAGGAGTTTCCATTGTAGGCTGAAAAGAATTACTTTGCAAAATATATTCGTAAACCATAGGTAATGGATGGAGTACATAATCACTCCCACAATTCTTTTTCATATTTATGTTATCTACTAACTCTGGTTGAATGTTTAAAATTTGGATAAAGTTCAAGATGTATCATTTTTTTCCCCATGCCTACATTTCAAGGGGTCTTTATTTCCTCTAACCCAGGTGTTTCATTTTAATGAGTCAAGCTGCATGTCAGTGTTCCAGGACAAGACAGAAGCCTTACTTGCTCAGGGCTGAATCAGCCAAAAGTGTGACTAACACAGCTCCTGAGCCAGCTGGGTATTTGAGCTTTCCCTAAACACTTGGATAAGAATAATAGTAGGGGAAGTGGATACATCTTATTGTTCTTAATGTCTTTTGCATGCTTGATGAGGCTGCATTTGGAGTAGGTTTCAGGAGAAAGGGAGGGGATGAGTTGAAATGAGAAATACTGTACCAGCTGCAAAAAGAAAAAAAGAAGTTATACCATAAAAGCTGAACACAGTGTGCCATGGAACTCAGAATGTATCTGCAATGATATAATCATACCACCCTTAAAGGTATGCAGGCAATAAATCTAAAATTCAAGAGAACATAGATGCAAAGTTGCTGTTCACTTAAGAGAACTATCTTCAAAATCAAAATCCATTCCAGTTTCAGTTCTAAATTTCCAGATGGCTATAGAAAAATTTTAATAGAAGTGAAGTCTCTAAGTATAATAGGATAGGGCTATATAAACCAGCCTCACTAAAGTTTCAATTTGTTCATGCCATTTTTTTAGGGCTTCCCTTTGTGATTTTGGAACTCTGAAATTCATAAAAGCTTATCTTATTGAATTTGGACAGAAAATTTTGGGCAGACTCAAAATATAAAACATTATTCTAGCAGCTAGGGATACCGTAATGAACGAAACAGAAAAATGGTCTCCGCTGTCTTAAGCATAATTCTAGTAGGTGGTCATAGACAATAAACAAGGTGAAAAAAAGGTAGAGTACATTAGACAATGGGAATCCTATGGAGAAAAAATAAGCAGGGAAGAGGGAGAGTGTGTGGGAGAGGAGGTGAAAGAGTTTGGTAAGTGGACTATGAAGCCTTTACTCAGAAGCCTTCATTCACTTTAATAAAGACTTGAAGGAAGTGAGAGAGGTAGCCATAGAGATACCTAAGGTAAGAGTTTTCAGGCAGAGAGAACAACAGTGAAAGACCTGGAGGTGAGAGTGTGCAATCATGTAGACCAGTGTGGCTGCTGTGGAGAGAAGTGGGAGAGAAAGAAGATCAGGAAGGGAATGTGAATGGAGGAGTCCTACTGTATAGGTCCTTTTAGGTCATTGTAAGAACTTTGGTTTTTACTGTAAGTGAGATAGGAAGCTATTAGAGAGTTAGTAACCTATACAATTTACAACATAAATTTTCAAGACCTGCACTATCTAGTATAGTAGCCTCTAGCCACATATGGCTATTTTAATTAAATAGAAAATTAATTAAAATTAAATAAAATTGACAGTTCAGTTCCTTAGTCACACTAACCTCATTTTAAGCACTGAATAGCTACATGTGACTATTGACTGTCGTATTGGGTAGCACAGATATAGAACATTTTCATCACTGCAGAAAGTTCTTGTATGATGCTATTCTAGACCAATCAGACAATTCATTCATTCACGTTATAAAAATGTACACCCCTAAACAAGTTGCCAGTTATTGTGCTAGGCTCTAGAGGTAAAAATATGCATAAGGAAGTTACAAACTTTTCCATGCAGAACTTTCAGTCATCCAAGTGGAGTAAGACACATAAACATAGTCACAGAATTATTACTGAAGCATGTTCAAGGTGTAGGTTTCAAAGGAAAGAGTGATTGGTTATCCTGGTGGAGAGGAGTGCCCTCAAAATTAGTTGAAAAAATGAGTTATAGGTGTTAAAGAAAATGCCCTCCCCCATGTTTAAACTTAATTCTTGGTTCCCAGAAACCAAAACTCATGATAAAGACAGTTCTGGGAAAGTTTAAATAATTAGATAAGCCATAACTAGCCTATAGAATTCAAACAGGCAAACTTAATAAACCAATCCAAGCCGACACTTGTGGATTAAGTGAATGAAAACCTAACATTTTGTATTGTGTATAAGCTAATCAAAACTGTAATGTGATGAGCTTATCTCTCTGGAAGTGTGCTCTCTCCTGGCAAACAAGTTTATTTCTGCCCAATAAAACTTTTAACTCTAATTGACTTATTGACCAGATTTTTCTTCTACAGTTCTGATGTCAGAAAAGTGGGATCCGCAGAAGATCTCTGACTGACCTCGTGGCTTGTCACTGACCATATGTCAGCACCCACAAGGACCCCTTGCGTCCACTGTTTCCCTCACCAATCTCACAGAGCCTAAGGTATGATTTCTATTGGATTTCAGCTCCTTTATCTTTGAGTTTTGAGATCTCAGTTTTATTGAGCTACTCGGGCTAGGCTAGGTAAAGGTATTTCAAGCAAAGAGATTAGGTGAGAAAAGACAGTGGTGTTTAACTACCACATGTTAGAAGCCATGATAAATACTTTATCTACGATACCTCATTTAATTCTTGAAATAATTCTATGAGAGCAATATTGATATTCCATGTTACAGATAAAGAAACTAGAAATTCATAAGTTAAACTACTTGCCAAGATCACATACCAGTTGCTGTCAAGTCAATTCTGACTCATAGCAACCCTATAGGACAGAGTAGAACTGCCCCATAGACTTTCCAAGAAGCGACTGGTGGATTTAAACTGCCAACATTTTGGTTACCAACCAAGCTCTTAACCACTGTGCCACCAGAGCTCCATAAGATCATATAGCAATTGGAAATATGAAAAATTAAGGTAGATTAACTGTAGGCAGAAAAACCAAGTTACTCTTATAAAAATGGTACTAGTTGAAAAGATGGCAAAGATAGTGCAATAGAGCCAAGATTTGAACCCAAGATATCTTGTTTTAAAGGCTGTATTTTATCTACCATTCTATATTCTCCTTCTAAAGGAGAGCGTTTTACAATGATAAAGAGGAGAAAAAAAAAAGAACCAGGATATATAATCAATATGAACATACATGTACTCAATAATATAGCCTTGAATTATTTAAAGCAACTGGCAGAATTGCTAGGAAATATGGATAAACCAGTAACTGTAGTTGAAAATATTAGCGTGCTCTTCTCAGAAAGTGATAGATCAAATAAACAAAAATTTAAGTAGGGACACTGGGATTATGTCCAATTAAAAAATTGAGTTATTAGGGATATATATAGTGAAAACTCTATGCCTAACAGAATACACATTATTTAAGCATACACTGAATATTTACAAAAATAGGCCAATAGAATATAATAAAAGCTTCACTAAATTCCATAAAATAATATCTTTGAATTTATGTTCTTTAATTTAGTGTAATAAAATTACTAATTGAAAATAAAAAATATAGCAAAAAATCCGACGTCAAAATTCGGGAGAGAAAGCAAAAGTAGTACTTAAAGGGAACTTCATAGCTTTAAATATGTTTTTCTAAAAACAAGAAAAGGGAAAGAATACGAAAACCAAGAATTCAGAATAAAAAACTGGGAAAAGATCGACAGAGTATAGAAATAAGAAACAAATAATATAAACAATAATAATAAAGAGTGATATAATAAAAAGAATGACAAAAAATAGAGACGCGTTCTTGTACAGATAAATACAAATTGAAAATAAGAAGTTTTAATTCTCCCTGTTGAAAATAGGAAACCCTAGTGGTGTAGTGGTTAAGAGCTACGGCTGCTAACCAAAATGTCGGCAGTTTGAATCCACTGGTGTTTCTTGGAAACTCTATGGGGGCAGTTCTACTCTGTCTGTAGGGTCACTATGAATTGGAATCGACTCCATAGCAATGGGTTTTGTTTTTTGAGTTGTTGAAAATAAGGGAAGAAACTCCCCTCCTGCCTATTCTTTCAGAATTCACTTTAGAGAACTTGTAATGGCAAAACCTTTGTCTTTCTGAAAAGTGTGTAAATCAAGGCTGTTTCTTCAAGGACCCTGGGGCTATCTCTTTAGAAATGTAATCATTAAGGAAGATCAAACCCTTACTTCTTGGTTTCCTGGGAGGAGATTAGCATAACTTCAGGTATCCTGCCATAATAATACTGGAAAATTAGTGATTTTATCTTAAAGATGAATGTAATGAGTTGTATCCACTCAGCTATGTAAAGAATAAGATTTCTTTCTGCCTGATGCATCCTGTTCTAGTTTAATGCTTATTGAATAATGAAACTTTTCTTTCTCTTTTATTTTTGTGCAGAGGTTTTCCAGGTTGAGAGTAGATATTATTTTTAAATGACTTTTCCCCAACAATATCAAAGCCAAAATCTAAACTTTGAAAAGATTTGTGAGATAATGTTGGGAAAACTGGGAAAAAGTAAAACTAGGTCTCTATATTTCACCCAGTCTTCATTGAACCCCTCTGTGTTTCCAAGCTCTACTTTTCCTTCCATTTCCTCACATCTTTCTTCCGCACGTGCATTTCCAAACCATGTGAAATTCTCACAGTCGTACGTTTCTGAAAAATGTTCATAAAAAGGAAAGATAGCAATGTCTCTAGTATTTATTTAGCTCTTAATATTTACATCTCTTTTTCTCCCTCCCCCTTCCCCAATCCTTTCTTCTGTCATTCCTTCCTTTACAAAAAGTCACCTGTATTTTTGTTTTAATTTTCTGTTATTTGTGGTGGGCAACTTTCTTGTTATTATGGGACACTGTATTTTTTGTATCCTTAGCCCTGTAAAAATAATATCTAGAGCAATGAGTAAAATATATTTTTATTGCCAGCGCTTTGACTAAAGGATCATATTTTAAATCATGATTTTGACAGGGGGAGAAACTATCTTAAGCTTTACTGCCTTCATTAATGGGCATGCACTTCAGTTAGTTAGGTTTGATTATTTTTATGATGTAACTGGAGTCAGATATGATTTATGAGCAGGTTTTTAATTGTTTTTTTAAAAAACTGGCCTTGTATATCATATTGTTTCTTAACTATGGATCATTTACAGTAGTCACACAACTAGTATTGTTTCTTAAAGACATCATAACCCATATATAACAAGTAATCACTCTCACCTCTTAGGACTCGAAAGGGACTGGAGATAAATCTAGTATGAAATATTAATGATGTGTATGATTTGAGTAGTAATAAAATTTCTCAACCATATCCCCTGTTAATGTGAGTAAGGAGACCATACCCCTGTTCAACTTATTGGATCTACTGTTGAACCCCAGCCTGTGATTTCACCAACCTACTACTCTGACACAACTCTTCACAAAACACATATTTCTATTCTCCCTTGACTCTGTTCTTACTTTCCAGGCATGAGGGAACTATCGGAAAGGCCTCTGTCATTAATGAAATTCTGAAAACTTCTAGAATATTGAAGAGAAGGGGAGAATGCTGGGAAAATCAACAGCAGTCCGCTTTCAAAAAAGTTGGGCTTCTCTTTGCTCATCTGTTTCTGCCATCAGAATTTCCACAGAGCTAGATATATTAATATTTCCTCCTACCTTAGCCCCCACCCTGCCCTGACAGCCAGGAGGCCCAGACCTGCCCCTGCTCCTTAGGAATTATGACTAATAAAGGTAGTATATCTATAGCTTTGTCTCTAACACCTAGGTAGGAGTTAGAACAGTCATGATTCCATGGCTCTGTGACAGCTACTGGGCTTGTTTTCACTCTTGTTTCCCTCTAGCACTCTGAACTACATGATATCCAGTCTCTACTATCTGGTCAGGATCTTCCAGCTCTTCTTCTTTAAGATGGAACAAATCCATAGGTCTTTCATATTTTTCATTCATTTACTAATCAAGTAATATGTATTGAGTATTTCCTATTGTCCAGAAATTCTTTTTGGCTCCTGGAAGAAAGCAATTGATTCCACAAATTCCCTGGTCATATATATGTTAGTGGAGGAGAAAGAAATAAACAAATAAATAGTGCGTGTCCCAGTGGAGATAAGTACTATGAACAAAAATAAAATAAGAATAAATGTTTAGAGATTGACTGTGTGAGCAGGAGTAGGGATGAAGGTCTTTTAAAATGAGGTGATCAGAGAAGATCTCTCCCAAGGGATCAAGCCAAATCTCCATCTAGGGAAAGTGCTTTCCTGGCTGAGGGACCAACAAGGGCAAAGCTCTAAGTATACGGATAAACGGTCAAGAAATAAGAAAAAGGCCAATGCCTAGAGAAAATTGAATGAGCTGAAGGTAGGCAGAGGCCAGATTATGTAGGATCCTTGTAGGCTATGGTGAAGAGTTCAGATTTTATTATAATTATGATGGGAAGTCATTGGATGGTTTTGTGCAGAGATACGACATGATCTTATCTGTATTTTAAAAGAATCCTTCTGCTTTATGGAGAATAAACTGGAGTAGAACAAGAGTAGAAACACAGAGACCAGTCAGTTAAAAGAATAATGCTGTGATCAAAGTGAGAAATATTAGTGGCTTGATTAAAGTGTGATAAATGATCACAATTGGAATACAGTTATGAAACAACAGTACCTTGGAATCCTTTGATCTGTTCCTTACTCACCAGATTTAATTCCTTGGGACAGATGGTCACTTGAATCATGCCTGATCTCGTGAAGCTGTTTGGACTCGTACTTTCTGATACTCTCTTCAGTGTCAACTTTTCAGCCTCTTTAACCCTTACCTAAAAATTCTCCATTTTTTTTTTCTAGTGTGCGTATGTGTGTACGTATGGAGCCCTGGTGGTGCAGTGTTAAGCGTTTGGCTGTTAACCAAAAGGTCGGCAGTTCGAATCCACCAGCCACTCCTTGGAAACCCTATGGGTCAGGTTTACTCTGTCCTGTAGGGTAGCTTTGGGTCGGAATCAATTCAACGGCAACAAGTTTTTAACAGGTATGTGGGTGGTCTACGTTTAGACTTAAACTTTTTAGTTGCCCTCTCCAATATCAACCTTGCAGCCTTTTTGACTCCAGATTACAACTACTCAATAGTTTTTGCTGGGTAAAACTAAGAAACCAAACCTGTTGCCGTCGAGTCGACTCCAACTCATAGCAACCCTATAGGACAGAATGGAACTGCCCCATAGGGTCCAAGGAGTGGCTGGTTGATTTGAACTACCAGCCTTTTCGTTAGCAGCCGAACACTTAACCACTGCACCACCAGGGCTCCTGTGACAGATTAAAACCACTTTAATGGATTCTGTTAAATCTATTTGTCCATAATCTCTTTAATCTCTTTTTTCTCTCCTCCTTACCGTTTGGATGATAGGCCCTCATAGCCTCTAACTGGAACCATGCTTTGCTAGTTAACATTACTCTCTACTTTCTTCTAATCCCTAATTTGGTTAGAGCACATGACTTTGTTGGTCAGATATAGCTGTTGAATAGAAAGCTAAGAGCTGTGCTTGAAGGACAAGATCACATTCAGTTATTGGGGTACCCACCCACTGTCATCATAGCGACCCTATAGAACAGAGTAGAACTGCCGCATAAGGTTTCCAAGGCTGTAAATCTTTAAGGAAGCAGACTGCCACATCATTCTTCTGGGAAGCCACTGGTGTATTTGAACTGCTGACCTTTCGGTTAGCAGCCGAGTGCTTTAACCACTGTGCCACCAGGGCTTCTTAATTGGGGTACAGTAGGCAGGAATGGAGCCCCCAGTGCCTTAGTTTGAGGTCTAGGGAGCAACTACAGAGCATCAGATCACTAAAAATGCGGCCACTAAAGATAGAAATGTGATGGAAAAAGAAGACTGGGCTAACCTTTTATAGAGTAAGTGCAATTTGAGTTCAAATTCCGTTAAATCTCTATGAGGGATTTATGAAGCATAAAATATGTAAATCAGTGGTTGTGTACACAACTCGTCTTCATTATACTGTTTACTCTTAGACCCAAATTGCATCTATCCTAGCTTACTGGAATAAAATTTTTATAGTGTTAAGAAGTCACATAATTTATAAAAAAATTATGACTTTAAAAGTATTTCTTGCTTTATTCCAAATATTCATGAACTATTTTTGCTAAGTCACTTCCAGTCAACAGCTGTGTCAACCATTTAGTTCACTAGCATATTTAGCCATTCATATTTAGGATATCATTATGTCATGCAATTTTTCAAAGTTGTTTTCTTTCTTTCTACTTTTCTAAATAAGTGCCAGATTCCCTTACTGAAGAGCAATTGGAATAGATGCTTTCCACACACCTTGGTAACAGATGTTATCTCCACTCTGTGCAAATTCCTTGGACCGTTCAAAGTAAACACGGTCTCCAGGAAGGCAAAATAGTTCAGCCAAACTTCTACCCAAAAGGCAGCTGTTGATGCAGTTAGAAAAGAGATGCCATTCAGAGCCTCTTCCTTCAGTTAAATGATTCTGTAGCATGCTTTATAAATGCTACAAATATTTACTTTTCTTTCAGAGCAGCAAACAGATTGCACACAAATTTACTCAGCATTTTGTGTTTCTTATTCGAACTGGAACAGAGTAAATCTTGGTAAGCTTTTGAGCTTTGAAAAATTGTAAAGCCACCCCTTGTTATGTCAAAAGAAACCTTATTATTATTATTTTTGGGTTCTTCAATTTAATTACCTGGATTTTTCCTGGAAGCTTTTGATTAGAACCCCACTTAAATGATTCCTTCCATTCTGCTTTCCTAGTTCGGACATTACTGTCACCTGCTCCGAGGAACAGAAGGGAACATAAGAGTTGATTGTATGTCATTTTGCCCTGAAATAGGTTCTGTTTTCTAAAGAAACATTTTTTTTTTCTTTTTCTTTCCTTGTTTTTTCTTAGCAAAGTGATGGGAACAGAAATAGAATAACGCAGGACCAAGTGACAGCAATCTGTTAAATTTCACTGACTAGCTGGTGATCCTGGTTTCTTGTGTCACTCTGATCAAAAGCATTTTAAAATTTAATACAACTATTATAAATGTCTTAAAATACATCATTTGGGTCACGTGACTTACAAAAGAATGACTTTGCCAGATAAATGCCAAATGTAAATGCTAGATATGCCTGCATAGGAAGGCAAATAAAGGGATTCTGATAGTTAAAATATATAATTTACTAAAATTTTTATAAATATTGAAACTAATGCCTCAATAAATTTTTAATTGGGTTAGATTAACTAAGGGAGCACTTTTTTAAAGAAGCAAAATTAATTGTGATGAACTTATTTTTCATACAAAAATACTTCCCCTGGGACTAGAAAGGAGGATAATCTCACTCTAGCTCACCCCAAAAGCTTCTAGGGAGGTAAAGAGAACATCCATTAAGTGCTTGCTGTTGTGAGAAAGGAGCCCTGGTGGCACAGTGGGTAAGTTCTAACTGCAATGTCGGCCGTTGGAATCTACCGGCTTGCTCCATGGGAAAGAGATGTTGCAGTCTGCTTCTGTAAAGGTTACAGCCTTAGAAGCCCCATGGGGCAGTTCTTCTCTGTCCTCTAGAGTCACTATGAGTAGGAATCGACTCGCTGGCAATGGGTTTTTTTTGGGTTATTGTTAGATTGATGCCCATCTGTCCTTTCAACCTTGGTTTAGTTTTTGGTCATGGTATAAACTAGCTCAGAAAAGTTTTTCTGGGGGATGTATGTATTCCTACCAACTCCCTTCTAAGATTCATTCAGTTTTCTTATAGCTTCATGTGCAGAACAACTTTCTCCATGAATTCCTTCTTTTGTATCATATGAAACTGATGATATTTGACGATTTTCACCTACAAAACAAGGAGCTCAATAGTTAAGTGCTTGGCTGCTAACCAAAAGGTTGGTAGTAGAAACCCACCCAGCAGCTCTGCGGAAGAAAAGACCTGACACTCTACTTATGTAAAGATTACAGCCTAGAAAACCCTATTGGACAGTTCTGCTGTCTCGTATGTTGTCACTGTAAGTTGAAATAGACTCGATGACACCTAACAACAATAATAACAACCTACAAAACAGCAATTTTATGTAGTTCATAAGATCCCAGGAAATTTTCTTCCAATTTAAAGATGCTAGAGAGAATTGGCAAAGGGATTTCTGCCTCTTTCTACTACCTTGTTCACTCTACCCTTCATATCCATTTATATAAGTTTCAATAAGACAAAAAACAAACCTATTGCTGTCAAGTTGATTCTGACTCATAGCGACCCTATAGGACAGAGTAGAACTACCCGATAGGGTTTCCAAGGCTGTAATCTTTACGGAAGCAGACTGCCACATCTTTCTCCTGTGGAGTGGCTGGTGGGTTCAGACTGCTGATGTGTTGGTTAGCAGCCTAGTGCTTAACCACTATACCACCAGGGCTCCTCCGTAAAGATTACAGCCGAGAAAACCCTATAAGGTAATGTTAATCTGTCACTTGGACCCACTATGAGTCAAAATCGACTCAGCGACCATCACCATTGTTTAGGGTGAAACAAATGCAAGTTTATATCTCAGTTTAGGATTCATCTTAAACTTCTTACCACATCACACCATATCACATCACATCTCCACCTAAAAAACGAAAACTTCTGCCAATTTTACCTCATTGATGTATCTTTTGCATTGTAAACACACATTTCTATTCTAATTACTGCTTGTCCTGTGTAAGACCTTCATAGTCTCTCATTTGGGCTATTATAATAGCTCTGTGACTGGTCTCCCCCTCTTCATCATCCATTCACCCACTCCACAATCTCACTTTGAATAAAGGAGATATGAAACAGATCATATTCGTGTGAGGAAGACACTACTATGGATCTATCCAGATTGTAAGGCAGTTATGAGTGTTCTTGGTATAATTCCTTCCTCTCTTCTATCTTAGAAAGAAAATCAGAATGCAAGCTAGTAAGAATGTTACTATACAAATAATTGTGCTAATTCATTTTGGTATTAATTTGAGTTTTTTAATCCTTGAAGTATGATTTATATACCACAAAACTTACTAGTTTTAAGGATTACAATTAGATAAGTTTGACGCATGTATACCGTTATGTAGCCACCACCGAAATCATGATATAAAACATTTCTGTCACTCCAGAATTTCCCCTAGTCCTCTGTATTCTGTCTCCTTGTCCCAACCCCTGACCCTTGGTAACTACTGATTTGCATTCTATTATAATAGGTTTGCCTTTTCTGAATTCATAAAATTGATTCATAGAGCATATATTCTTTTATGTGCAGCTTCTTTCACTTAGCATAATGCTTTAGAGATCCACCCATTATTGAGTGTATTGGTATTTCATTCTTTCATATTGCTAAATAATATTTTTTTGTATGGATATACTACAGTTTGTTTCTCCATTCCATCTGATGGACGTTTAGGTCGTTTTCAGTTTTGGGCTATTAAAATAAAGCTGCTGTGAACATTTGAGTACACATCTTAATGGGGACATAGGTTTTCATTTCTCTTGGGTAAATACCTAGGAGTAGAATTGTGGTTGTATGGTAAATGTATGTTTAAATTTATAAGAATCTGCCAAATTATTTTTCAAAATACTGTTTTATAATCCCACCAGTAATGTATGGGAGTTCAAATTGTTCAACATCCTTATCAACACTTGTTATTATCTAACTTCTTGATTATAGCCATTTTAGTGGTTATGTAGTGGTATCTTGTGGTTTTAATGCACATTTCCCTCGTGACTAATGATACTGAGCATCGTTCATGTGCTTAGTTGCCGTTCTTATATATATACTTTTGGTTAAATGTATCTTTTCTGCCCTCTGGGCTCGTAGTTCACCCTTTTGGCCCAAGGCATCTCTTTTGAAGGAATCCTTCCTTTTCCTCCAAAGATAGCATATGTTTGCAGCTGAGTAGTTTTATCAGCTTGTTTCCTGTCTGTAGAAATTTGGGAATCCGGCAAACTTCTAGTTTATAATCATTCTCTTTCTGTCTCTTTTACAACCTTTGGCCCAAAGGGTGGAGTCAAAGCTACAGAGGAATATTCAAAAGTCTTGAAACCCTGTAGAGTTTGCTCAGTTGCATTTTGAAATTGCTTGAGGCCAGTGACTCCTTTTTTCTTTCCATTTTCTCCTTTATTGAATGGGAATGTCTATAACTGTTATCCTATGCCTGTACCACCATTTTATTTGGGAACAGGTAACTTGTTTTTTAAGTTTCATGGATTCACAATTGGAGAGGAATTTTGTCCCAGGATGGATCATACCCAGAGTCTCACCCATACCTGATTTAGATGGTGGGAATTGGGACTTATGAACTGATGAGTCTTAAATGAGATTTTGGACTCGAGTTGATACTTTAATGGATTGAGAGTTTTGAGGAACTTGGAATGGGGTAAATGTATTTTGCATGTGGGACAGATGTGAATCTTTGAGGCCTGTAGGGCAGATTGTGGTAGGCTGAAAAATGCTTCCTGAAAGATGTGTATATCGCAATCCTCAGAACCTGTGAATATGTTACCTTTTACATGGTAAAAGGATTTTGTACATGAATATGTTACCTTACATGACAAAAGGGACATTGCAGATGTGATTAAATTTAGGATCTTAAAATGGGGAGATTATGCTGGATTACCTGGGTAGGCCCAATGTAATTGCAAGGTCCTTAAAAGAGGGAGGCAGGAGAATCAAAGTCAGAAAAAGAGGACGTGATGTGCTTTGAAGATGAAGGAAGGGGCCACGAACCAAGGAATGCAGGTTGCCTCCAGAAGCTAGAAAGGATTAGGAAATAGATTCGCCCCTGAAGCCTCCAAAAGGAATGCAACCCTGTTAACGCCTTGATTTTAGATCTTTGACCTCCATAACTGTAAGATAATAAATATACATTTTTTAATCCAAGTTTATGGTTTTTGTTACAGCAGTAATAGGAAACTAATACAATACAGTTGAATCATCATTTATCTATCCTTTAAAAAATACTTTCATGCCATTATCTCATCTAATTTGATTCTCACAACTCTTTGGGTGAGTTAGGCAGATATTATTATCAACATCTAAGCAGAAAGAGACACAGGTGGATTATGTTATTTACTCAGAATTTTCTGCTAATAAGGTGGCAGAGCCAGTGCTCTTTCATTTACTTTGTTCTTTAGTTTATATCCCACAACCTCTCTGAGCCTAATTTTAGATGAATCTAACCTTGCCTTGGGTAATGAATTTGGTTCTAGGTGTTTCCAAAAATGATTTAAGGGAATACTTAAAAGCACATGGTCACTAAAGAAATTTGTAATGGTATAGCAGGAGGAAGAATCACCTGTCTATTTTACTGGCAGTGATAAGGCAATACTTTTCTCCCTCAACTTCCCAGTCATCTAGAGGGAATCAGGAAAGGAGAAGGCAAAGGCCCGTTTTTATTTAATGAGTTCCTACTATACTAGGCACTTTCCTCGTTTAATCCCTACATTTTTCCTTTGGCATTGGTATTATCATGTCCATTTTATAGATGAGGGAACTGAGATTCAAAGAGATCACACTGCAGTATGAATTATGAGTCTATTTCACTATAAAGTCAATATTTTTTTCCTTTTTATCATAGTACTTTTGATACAATGAGTCATATAATATTTTGCTTGATAAAAGGAAGCATAATAATTCATCAGGAGAGTAAAATATTTTCTAGGTGATAACATCTGAAAGGAAATTATTCTTAAACATGAAGAATCTTGAACAACAAAATGATATTTAACGATGGTTTTATGTAAGATACAGAAAATTTCTTCACTTCTTAAAAATTCAATTTTAATAAATTATGATGCTAAATCATGCTTTACTGAGGGTTTTTTCTAAGTAGTTAAGCAGATAAGAAATTTGAATGTAGCTTTTTGGGTTGAGTAAGTCAGAACTGGAAATCTAGAGGGGTAGATATGTAGCATTTATTTAAAAAATAGCCAAGAAATGTTATGAGGAATATCTACAATTATACCTAATTATTTTGCAATGGCAGTAACAGTTTCTATTTTTGATGGTCTAGCATAGCTTTCCAAGTAATATTGTTTTCTTTTTTTCTTTCTGTTTAAAAACCACAAAAAAAAAAAAAAAAAAAAAAATCCCAAACTGGTTGCCATCAAGTTGATTCTGACTTATAGCAACCCTATGGGACAAAGTAGAACTGCTTCATAGGGTTTCCAAGGAGCGCCTGGTAGATTCGAGTGGCTGGTGAAGCCGAGCTGTTAACCACTGTGCTACCAGGGCTTTTCCTGGTTACTCCGTTAAAATTAAATTAGTTTACTAAATTTTTTTGAGTATTTTCTTCTTCTTCTTCTTTTTTTTTGGCCTTATACAAATGGTTAGTTTTGTATCCAAGTACCAAACTCAACTCTCCCATATAAGTGCTCTTTATATATTTATTTAAGGAATTGTCATTTAAAAAACTGGTGTTTAGTAATAATTGCTATTTCTCATTTGAGAGAAGACTATTAAATAGATTTTTAATTGAAAAGAATTATGTTGCTAGTGTAGTAAATAGCTGTGCGGGAAAACAATGGCTAAAGCTGACAGATATTTATTTCCACGTTGGTTAAATTTATAACCTGTCCTTTGATCAAGACTTTGCTTAGGGACTGATTCTTTCCTTAATTGCTGAATCTTGTTCTGTCTCTGATAATCAGGCAATGCAGTATTAACCCTGGCTCTGAATTACCCTTTATTTACCATCAATTTTCTATAGATTCTACTTCGTAAAATCTTACAGGAATTTCTTTTGTCCAGCTTATAACTCTGAAAACTGTTCTGATAATTAGTTCTTAACAACTGTAATAATAGTAATAGTAATAATAATAATATGCATTTCAAGTACATTATTTTATCTGAATATGACTACACTATTAGAAACCCTGTCAATAGATTTATATGTGGAGTCTAAATTTCAGATTATAATAGTACAATTTCTTCTAACTAACTAATATTCTTTTAGCACTGTGCCTTAGGATTGTAATAAGCGGTTTATATGCATTATCTCATTTGATGCTTATACAACCTATGAGAAACATACTATTAGATCAGTTTTAAAGATTAGAAAAATGAGGTTTCAAGAAAGTAACAAATTCACATAGTTACTAAAAGGTAGAATAAAGACTTTATAAGACTTTGGAGCCCACAGCTTTAACATTAAGCTACATTGCCACCCCTCTCTGGCTTTGATGCTTTGCCAGAACTCACCACTGAGTCACATATATACTTACTATGTGCCAGATGGAGCCCTGCTGATGCAGTGGTTAAGAACTCAGCTGCTAACCAAAAGGTTGGTAGTTCGAGTCCGTCAGTCGCTTTTTGGAAACCCTTTGGGGCAGTTCTACTCTGTCCTATATGGTCGCTATGAGTCAGAAACTCCTTGACAGCAATAGATTTGGGTTTTTTGGGGTTTATGTGCCAGACTCTGGGAAGGACACTAATGATGCAAAGGTGATTCTAACAGACATGGTCCCATCTATAGAATGTACAATCTAGACATGAAGGAACAATCATGGAATGTCCCAGTTTAAAAAAAAAAAAAGAAAAAGCTTTTAGTAAAACCTTGATTTAAAACATTAGAAATTTTTTTGTTGCGATCCAATTACATTAAAAAATACATGTATTCTTCCTAAATTTTGAGGTTAGAAGGAAGGAAAAGAAAAGAAAAGAAAGGAAAAAAACACTTGGCAAAGTGGTAGGCAGTTCAGAGTTAAAGGCAGAGCAGGGGAACTAACATTGTTTCAATTCTCCCAATATCTAAATAAAGCATTGCCACTATATTTTGGAGGGTGGGATACTTTCTCCATTTTAAAAATGATGAAACTGACTTTCAAATACAATCAGTGATTTGCTCAAGATCACAAAGAAAATAAAGATTGGACTGGAATTGTATATTGTGCTCAATGTCATAGTTTTATTCAAAAACCTTGCTGATAACATTTTCTTTCCCTATTTGCCCTTCACAGTATCTCTTCAGTTGGCCATTTTTCACACCGAGTTTAAAGTAGAGTTCCTTGGAAGCAGAATGTGAGATCGAAATTTGGTGAATGTGATTTATTTGGACAGTGATCTTAGATCAACAGAAATGAAATAAGCAGGAAAGGACAAAGGAGAAGGGATGAGCATAGATTAACTTCACTCTGATCACAAGGGGACACTCAGAAGCACAATTTACACCACAGAGTTAGTCCATCTTTCAAGCAAGGCTCACCGTTATTACCCCTGTGCCAGTCAGTCAGTTGTTGGAGGACAGTTTTCCAAGGGTGGGTTAGCTGCGAGGCACCACCAGCCAACTCTCAAAGCAACTGGGATATGGGTGCACCAGCAGGTTAAGTCCCTAATACCCAAACCAAACCCATTGCTATTGGGTTGGTTCTGACTCATGGCGACCGACTGCTAACCTAAAGGTTCGTGGTTCGAACCTACCCAGTGGTAGCCAGAAGATGGGCCTGGCAATCTGCTTCCATTAAGATTATAGCCAAGAAAACGCTACGGAGCAATTCTTCTCTGTAACACGTGGGGTCACCATGAGTCAGAATCGTCTTGACTGTAACTAACAACAAAGTCCATAATATTGTGCTGAACACTAGCAGTTGAGCTTCTTGAATTTACCTTTGTGTGTTTTCCAGACTGTTATAAGCACATCCCGTTGACATCGAGTCGATTCCGATTCATAGTGATTACTAATGATTCAGTATAAGATTACCTGGAGGCTCAATAATAAGTGAGTCAGAAAAGCTATTTTGTAGAAAGATAATGGTTAGTTTTGCCTGATTGGCCAGTGACTTATTTGAAATTACACTGAAAGCCTTGATTTATTTTAGTCCCTTAGTTAACATTTATTATGAAATTGCTGACTAACATAATTGTAGTGATAAAATTTATATAAACTCTATTTTCATATGACTTTTTTTACCCTCGATTATCATGCAGCTTGGCAGCGTCTAGTTAAGGTAGTGTGTGCAGTCATCTGGGGATTTTCCATGTGAAAAAGATTGCTTCAGACTGTGGCAGTTTGGATTCCTTTACCTTTTTTTTTTTTTGTTCTTTATCAATAAAGCAAGATTGAGGACTATTGTACTTTATATCACACATTATTATGTAGTTAGTTGTTATACGCTTACATGAAGAAAACATTTTGCATGAAGAAAACATTCAATAAATGTGTCTTGAACTAAATCAAACCTGCTGGATTGGTATAAAGAATACAAAGTTCAACGACATGATTCTCTTGGATAAAAGACATGCCACGCATTCTTGATTATCTTGATGTATTTAGTAAAATGATTTTTTTCTTAATAAGGCATTTTGCTTGAGGAAACACAAAAATCAGACAGTTTCATTGTAGTCCTTCTGATTTGCTTTTCACTGATTCTGTTTACACTGACAACTGAAATAACAGAGTTCAATACCGAGACAACTGGTTGGATGTTAAATGCAGTGTGCCTCTGCAACCCCTGTCTATATGAAGGGGTATCAGTATTTTACTTGAAACGATACGTCACTTTGGGTTTTATCCTATGATTATCTAAATTAGGGTCTATGTTTAGCTGAGACAATAACATCCATAACAACCCACAGTTTACCAAAGCCAGGGATAATTTTAAAGGAAAAGCCACAGATAAAAAGCTTTGAGGCTCCCTCTTATGTATACTCTTACATGCTTTTGTTTACCAGCCAGATTTTGGAGGAAAATGAGAGGATTTCATCCAGAATAGAATGCACAATTATAATTCAGAAGGATGATATGAAATAAAAGTAAAAAGACGAGGGTGACTATTGAAGGCAAAAACTTATTTTAGTATAAAAAATACTTCATCATAATATTAGAAAAACAGCTGAATTATTACTTACATCTTTAACAAAGGAAACTTTAAGAAATTAGATAATTAATAACAACAAATAAAGTTTTATTTCGTGGGTCTTTTAAGAAACTTACTCTATTTTTAGACATTGGGAGGCAGCAAGTGGCTCTCTTTGACCATAGGCACCACGTCTTAAAGTCACCACATTTCTATGGGTCTTAGGAGACAATGAAAATAGAGATTCAATGTATTTCTTAGATAAAGTTAAGAAAACTTTGAAAATATAAAGCAAATATAGATTTTATAATATAGTACTTGGCGATCTAAACAACCGAAGAAATTATACAGAAGTGTGTCATAAAGGACAAGTGGAAAATATCATAGCTTTACAAGGAACAAAAAGGTAAGATTGAGTTCTATAATTTCATTCTTTGGAGGTCATGGAATAGAATTCCTTAAATATCTCTGCAATCCACTGATTTTGTTTTTCTCCGAGGAAATAATATGTAGCAAATTTATTCGAGAAAATGATATATGAAAAAGTTAAAAATATGTGTCATGTAAGAAGAATTTTATGGTTTGAATATTTTGGTACATCTGTACTGACTTAATGAGATAAATATAGTATCATTTTGTCTATCCAGAATCATCTGGCCGTGAGTCATTTGGAGAAAAAAATATTTTTTTAATTAGCTGAGGATTTATTCCTTTAAGCACTACAGTGATTTGTTTCAAGTTTTAACTATTTTATAATAATTTTTCTGAAATATTATACATATTCATATGTCTTATTAGAGTGCAGAATATGATGAATATAATTTAGGCATCATATTGAGAGTAAAGAACATGGGCTTTGGTATTGACTAGGGTTAGACTTCTAGTTTCACCATTTTACAACTTTTTTGGGAAGTCGCTTAAACTTTCTGAATCTCAGGGTTTTTTTTTTTCTTTTAATCGAGTTTTAATCTGAGGTATAGGGATAATGATATGTAACCTCCTGGGATTGATCTCAGAATTAAGTCATCTGAGCTTATTAAAGTTTCCTGGCACACATCCATTCCTTAGGTGACTCAGGATCATCATCCTAAACATCAGCTGAGAGATTAGGATTGTTTGACCACATACTCACTGAAAGAAATCTCTATCCTCCTTCTAAACTTAATGTATTCTCTAGAGTTTGAATGCCCTTCCTTCCTGTCTCATCTTGGAAATTGCTTCATATTTTATTCCTTTTTGCCTCCATTTTCAAATTTACCTTCTCTATTGTCTTCTCTTCAGCCTGTAAAAATACATAACATACTCTATCACAGTCAAGAGCCCCCCTTAGTTCTATTTTATGTCACTTTCCTTCTTTTTCAGCCACATTGCCTAAGAGTAGTCTCTGTTCTTTTCAATTTCTCACTTCCGGCTTTCTTTTCTACCCTCTGAAATTTAATTTCTACTGTTGCTGTTAAACTGATACTACTTTTACCAAGGTCTCCAATTACTGTTGTCAACAATTACTGCTGTCAATTCTAGCAGACCCTTTACAGCCCATATCTTTCTTGGTTGAATATGTTGACCACTATGTCCATCTATGTTGATGACTCCCAAATCTGCCTCTGCCCCAGATATCCCTCCTGAGTAAAAAAACACGTGTATAACTGACCACTGAATGTTTCCACAAAGGATTTGTGAATAGTCAGTCCAAACTTAGCTTTAACACAAATTGATCATATTTTCCAAATCCTCTCCTCCTGCTCTTCCTATATTTTCTGTCTTGGTGAATGGCACTACGATCTACTCATTTTCCCAAGCTAGAAGTCTAGAAAACCCACCTTTTGTACTCCAAATATAATTGGTTCTCAATGGCTGATACATCCTTAAAATCTCTCCAATTCATTCCATCCTTTCCACTCCCACCATCATTGCTTTAGTGCAAGATTAAATTTACATAGTCTCTCTCCTTCAATTCTCACCCTTCCCCAGTTCATTCTTCACTCTGCCTCTGGGGTGATCTTTCTAAAATTAATATCAACTTATGTCATTCTCTGTTTCTTTTATGTTTAACTTACTTTTCTGGTAGAGGTCTCTGGTAGTTTCTTGCCCAATTTGAAAGAACTGTCACCTAAATAAATAATTATCTTTCCTGTTAAAACAAAATAAAGCACAGAATTTTTAAGATTTTAGCGCTGCATTGAGAATCTCTGGATGAGAAGGCAGAAACTGACCCATGTGCTTTTCCATGAATTTCATCCTCCCTTGAGGATCTCTCATAGTCACTATCGCCACCATCAACATGCTATGTCTTGGATATGATACTTCTTGGTTAAATTTTGGTTCCAGACAATACCCATTCTCTTTTACAAAATTGTCAGAGAGTAAATATATAATTATAAATAAAACTCTAGCTAAATATTATAAGACATATTATTAAAATTTTAAAGAGAACAATGAAAAAAATCAACAAAGAAATTGAAAAAACCAAAGATTTACCAGTTTTATTACTTAAAATCTTGCTGCTTTCTTTGTTTTTAACACACTTCAAGTTTGGTTCTGTTAGGCCAATATGAACAGAAAGCAACCTCCAGCACAGATGTTCCACTACCCTGCTATCTTGTGAATAAATGCTCCAAGAACAATGTAGGCTATAGTTTTCATTGCCCTTCCATTGGCTTTGACTGTTTGCACAGAGGCTGTTAACTGGCTTGGCAGTGGCTGGACTTTATACTATGAACTCCCAGTTATGGAAGCATAATCCACGTCCAAAAACACCAAGAAGGACACGGGTTAGCAAGAATGATTCTGGCCGATTAGATAATAACCTCGATGATGTAAACCAAGTTATGTTTTAACTTTCCCATAAAATGTATCTGAATGATATGGCATTCATGACAATGAATATTCCCCAGCCATAGACCAAAAAACCAAACCAAACCAAACCAAAACAAAACAACCCGTTGCCAATGAGTTGATTCCGACTCATAGTGACCCTATAAGACAAAGTAGAACTGTCCCATAGGGTTTACAAGGAGCAGCTGGTGGATTTGAACTGCTGACCTTTTGGTTAGCAGCCAAGCTCTTAACCACTGCACAAGGCTCCTCCCCAGCCGTAGTGAATAGGAAATTTGCTCTTAATAATGCATGAACTAGAACTGGTATCAATATACAATTGGTTCAGTAGCCTAATTACCATCAGTGCCATCAGCCAGAAGAGTTTATTATTAATTATTTTTAAATTACTGTTTTAGACAGTTTTCAAAATCCTATTAGTTTATTTATGTCAACAACTCCATATAGAATAACAGTCAGTTTAAAAATATGAATATATATTTTGCAGCTAATTCATATTGGGATGGGGGGAATAGGAAAACCACTTTAATAAAAATTAGATGGTCATTGAGAATCTGATATGTTAGAAAATGTTCATAAAAGTACATTGTGCCTAAATAAAATAAAATTTGTGATTATAAACTGAGATTGATTGCATAAACTATATAAAACATGGTTGCATTTTTTTAGCACATGTGGATTAAATGTTTCATATCACAGACATGTCTACTAATGGGCCCTATGTATATATATGTATATAATGGTGTTTATGTTAATAATAGAGTCTGGGTGGTGCAAGCAGTTTGCCATCAGCTGGTAACTCAAAGGTTGGGGTTCAAATCCACCCAGCAACTCTTTAGTAGAAAGGCCTGGTGAACTGCGTTTGTAAAGATTACAGCCAAGAAAACTCTATGGAGTAGTTCTACTCTGTAACACACTGGGTCACCCTGAGTTGTAGTTGACTGGACAGCAACTTTTTTTTAATGTTCATAATAATTACGTGAGCCATTTCATAGAACTAAACATTCCTAGATTTTCAAAGACAAATGACATCTTATTCAGTGTAGTTTCAATGTTAAGGTTAAATTAATTGCAGTCAAAGTCTTTTATAAATCTAAAATGAATGTGCTCTGAATCATAACCTTTTCCAACAAGACTATTTTATTGAATCACAGAGTTTAAAAGGGACTTTCAAATCATGTAACTTATTAATTTACAAACCTGTCTATGGCTCAGCAACACCTGGGAAGATTTTAAAAAAGAATTATTGATCTCAAAAGCTTACCTCAAACCTACTGAAGTCCTGAGTATCTGGGTTTTTTAAGATATTCTTTAGCTCTGGTTGGTACTGATGGACAGCCAATTTTGGGGACTAGGAATAAATTCTATCCAGTTTACAGATCTACAGAAGACTGAGGCAAGTCCAAGGTGGCTGACTTCCCCAAATAACAGAGCAGATCAGAGAAAAGATTCTAAGTCTCATAACTCCCAACCTAGTGTAATGTTCATGGGGGATGAATAGGGGAAAATGAGAGAGAGAATGTCCTATATAAAGAACTTCAGCAGTTATTGAAAAGAGTGGAAAATTATGAATTTCTATGATTTCAGTATGTTGTTGTTGTTAGGTGCTGTCGAGTTGGTTCCGACTCATACCGAACCTATGTACACAGAGTGAAACATTGCCCAGTCCTTCGCCATCCTCACAATCTTTGTTATGTTTGAGCCCATTGTTGCAGCCACTGTGTACTTTACCAAGCGTGATGTCCCTCTCCAGGGACTGATCCCTCCTGACAACATGTTCAAATTATGTGAGATGAAGTCTTGCCATCCTTGCTTCTAAGAAGCGTTCTGGTTGTGCTTCTTCCAAGACAGATTTGTTCATTCTTTTAGCAGTTCACGGTGTATTCAATATTCTTTGCCAACACCACAATTCAGAGGCATCAATTATTCTTCAGTCTTCCTTATTCATTGTCCAGCTTTTGCATGCATATGATGAATTGAAAATACCATGGCTTGGGTCAGGCTCACATTAGTCTTCAAGGTGACATCTTTGCTTTTCAACACTTTAAAGAGGTCTTTTGCAGCAGATTTGTCCAATGCAATGCGTCTTTTGATTTCTTGACTGCTGCTTCCATGGGTGTTGATTGTGGATCCAAGTAAAATGATATCCTTGACAACTTCAATCTTTTCTCCGTTTATCAT
>NW_004444021.1:1372036-1373915 GCF_000243295.1 Trichechus manatus latirostris
AATTTATTTTGGCATTTTGTTCCTGCATTATTTTCTTGAATTATTCCATTTTTTTGTGTGTATTGTCCATGAATTTGTCTGCCTTTTCCATGAATTTGTCTATTTTTTCCTCATTTTTGTCTGCTCTTTGCTTCAACTCTTGGATAATTCTGAGTATTAGAGATTTGAATTCCCTATCAGGTAGTTCTAGTACCTTTTCTTCTACTGGAAAATCATCTGGTGTTTTATTTTGGAAGCCTACTGGAACCATCCTGTCCTGTTTTTGTAAATGTTTTGATATTGTCTGCTGTCTTCGGGGCATTTAGTAGTTATTTTTCTCATTTATTGATTGCAGATTTGTTTGTTTCATCTTTTTGTTTTTTTAACTCGGCTATGTCTGAGCAGGCGGGCTGTGTGTTCTTTGATGTCCATTCGTCTGTGGGCATGACACTTTTGCCTCCTTCTCCAATTGGCAGGGTCAGTTGCTCAGATGTGGTATAGCAGAGCAGGTCCAGCTGAAGAGGAATTGCTGGGATGGGTTGTGTGTGGCACCTACCACGGCCATCAGGGCAGGTTGGTAATCAGTGCAGGTCTGGCTCTGGTAGCCCTTGCCTGTGCCACTTGGTGGTGTGATGTTAAGTGCATGGTGCAGGTAGGCAGGATGGAGGGGGGAGATTGTCATGTGTGGAGCTAAGATGGGCATGGGAGAGAGGAGAGAGGAACACGAGCCAAAAACATACAAACAAAAAAGAGTGCTGGGGAGCTTGTCATTGAAGTGGATAGATGAGAGACTATGAAATGGAGAAAAACAAAAAGAAGAAGGAAAAAAAGAGAAGAAAATAATAAATAAATAAAAATTAGAAAGAAAAAAGAAAAGCAAAGCTCCCAGGGATCCCACCGGTGCAGCTGCGAGGTCTGGGGAAGATGTTCCCAGATGTTGAAGTACAGCCTGGCGAGAAGGCATAGAGGTGTCACTCAGCACCAGATATTCAGGGGACAGGAAGAGAAGGAAAGTATAGAGAGAGGATAAACTGAGTAATGAAGAAAGATAAAAAGAGGGAAAAGAAAACAAAACAAATTAAAAAAAAAAGAGCAAGAAACCCCCCCGCCAAAAAAAAACGAAAAACCCACAAATAAAGGAATGCCCTCAGGGATCCCTCTCCACATCTGCACAAGCTGAGTGGGTAGGTCCCTGGCCATGCAGTACTGCCCAGCTGGAATGGCTCCCAATTTGAGAAAAGGAAACAAGAACAAACAAACAATTTAAAACTACCAAAAAAAAAAAAAAACCCAGGATCCCAACAGCATGGCAACACGGACCAGGAAGCAGTTTCACATTTGAGCGGAGTTTCACAGCCTTTCAGGAAGAAACAAAGATGGCACATGGAGCCAGGCATTTGAGCGAAAGGAGGGGGAGGTGGTGAGAGGTAAGGAAGAAATCAAAAGAAGTGGAAAAAAGCAACACCAGCAGCCAACAAACGGCACTCAGACACTGTGGCTGTGGGGAGCAGAGGAGACTGAGTGGGAGTGAAGAAGGGTGGGGGGTGGGAAAGCATATGTTACTGGTTACTGGTTGTTCTGTCTCCTGCTGGAAGCTCCATGAAGCTGCTTTCTCGTACCCCCTGTTTGCTGGTCTCTGATAGGAGTCCAAGATGGCAGATCCATGCTGCGTTAGCTGATAGGGGACCTCTGCAGGTATGTCTCCTTGCTCTCTGTTCTCAGTGAGTTTCTTATTCCATTTGGTGCTTGGCTGAGTTCTTTATCTCTTCATTTGATGCTTAGGGTTTCAGGATTGCTGTTTTCTCTGTTTGGCTTTGTTTTTCGGATCTTTGCTGTGGAGGGATGGTGTGGTGCTTCTGCCTAGACCCCCATATATATATGTATATATGTTTTTTTAATA
>NW_004444021.1:1374015-1380334 GCF_000243295.1 Trichechus manatus latirostris
CATGATGTTGTTTATTGGTCCAGTTGTGAGGATTTTTGTTTTCTTTATGTTGAGGTGTAATCCATACTGAAGGCTGTGGTCTTTGATCTTCACCAGTGAGTGCTTCAAGTCCTCTTCACTTTCAGCAAGCAAGGTTGTGTTATCTGCATATCGCATGTTGTTAATGAGTCTTCCTCCAATCCTGTTGCCCCGTTCTTCTTCATATAATCTAGCTTCTCGGATTATTTGCTTAGCATATGGATTGAATAGATATGGTGAAAGGATGCAGCCCTGACACACATTTTTCCTGACTTTAAACCATGTAGTATCCTCTCGTTCTGTCCAACAACTGCCTCTTGATCTATGTACAGGTTTCTCATGAGCACAATTAAATGTTCGGGAATTCCCATTCTTCTCAACGTTGGTGAAGAAAGGTATTTGCAATGAAGAAGTCGTTGGTCTTGCAAAATTCTATCATGCAATCTTCAGCATCATTTCTATCACCAAGGCCATATTTTCCAACAACCAATACTTCATTTCCAACTTTCGCATTCCAGTCATTCCAGTCACTAGTAATTATCAATGCATCCTGATTGCATGTTCGGTCAATTTCAGACTGCCAAAGCTGGTAAAAATCTTCAATTTCTTCATCTTTGGCCTTAGTAGTTGGTGCGTAAATTTGAATAATATTCATATTAACTGGTCTTCCTTGTAGGCATATGGATATTATCACTGACAGCGTTGTACTTTAGGATAGATCTTGAAATGTTCTTTTTGACGATGAATGCAATGCCATTCCTCTTCAAGTTGTCATTCCTGGCATAGTAGACCATGTGATTGTCTGATTCAGAATGACCAATACCAGTCCATTTCAACTCACTAATGCCTAGGATATCGATGTTTATACGTTCCATCTCATTTTTGATGATTTCCAGTTTTCCTGGATTCATACTTCGTACATCCCACAGTCTGATTATTAATGGATGTTTGCAGCTGCTTCTTCTTATTTTGATTTGTGCCACATCAGCAAATGAAGGTGAAAGCTTGACTGCATCCATGTCATTAAGGTTGACTCTACTTTGAGGAGGCAGCTCTTCCCCAGTCATCTTTTCAGTGGCTTCCAACTTGGAGGGCTCATCTTCTGGCACTATATCAATATTCTGCTGCTATTCATAAGGTTTTCACTGGTTAATTATTTTCAGAAGTAGACTGCCAGGTCCTTTTTCCTGGTCTGTCTTAGTCTGGAAGCTCAGCTGAAACCTGTCCCCCATGGGTGACGCTACTGGTATCTGAGTACTGGTGGCACAGCTTCCAGCATCACAGCAGCAAGCCAGCCCCCACAGTATGACAAACTGACAGACACATGGGAGTGATTTCAGTATAGTGGTTGTTTATTAGGACTAAACTTTCCTGCTTCTGTCTTCATGCTTCTCAGCCAGATTCTGAGTAAATTATATATTTGCTTGAGATTTGCTGTCATAAATTTAGGCCATGCTAATAAATGTATTGCTTATGACAAGAGCAAGCATATTACTGTCAGTAATAATATACTATTATAATAATCTTTTACTGTTCCATATTCCTCTAAGAAACTCAACATATTTTCCTCCAACTTTCAGCTTTGTGGTTTTATAAGCATGATTTTTAAATGACATTGAAATGCAGCCTTATGTTCTAAAAATATATTCACTTGTTCTGTAATACAACACCCTAAGACATGAGCAATCACTTTTTATGCTGCTGCGAAGCTACAATGATGCTAAATTCTAGCCATGTCAGTAGGTTCAACTACAGCAGCCATTACATGAATCATAAATCAAGACAAAGGGCCCATATAATACCCTGTTTTGTTTTTTTTTAAATCTCTCAAGAGCCAAGCATTAAAATAGAAACTAAAATCTATGCTGATCTTCATTAATTTCTATTTATTGATATCTCTCAGTTTCACCCTAGACCTCGCCTATGATAATAAGCACTCTGAAACATTTATATGGTTCAGAATTTAGCTCTAAGTGCTTTTGGTAGAACAGTATTATAGGTCCTGAAAGAATGATTTGTTTACAATAGTAATTATTTACTCTCATGCTGGATTGAAATTGCAGCTTTCTCTATGGGAAACTATTGCTCTTCCATTATTTACTGGTCTTAGCAGGTACAATTAAGCTTTGATAAAGCAGACAATCCTTTTATGTTTGCCATTGTGAAAATGTCTTCTAAAATACACTAGTCAGTGTACTTTCCTCTGAAGTGAAAGGCAGAAGAATCTCACTGTGGCCATTCAGTCATCATAATGTGTTTTGAAGCTTTACTAGGAGGATCAATCATCATGGTACATGCTAAAGAAGTAGGACTCTGTGAGAGTACAAGCTCTGCTTCTAAACAACAGATTGTATCATTTTCAGTGTGACTGAGTACGAATAAATAATATCTAAGGCGCTTTTAGGTCCAAAGGTCTGTACTGTTTTGTCTATGAGAGATTGGGCCACACCTGTACTGGCACTGGTTGATTTTTAATTTCTAGTTCTACCCTCTTCTGCCATCTTTAGATTTCTTTTAAATGTAAAGACGACATCAAATTAATTGAGGTTTAATGTTAACTGGTAAAAAATAATTAATTAGAACACTGATTCACTGAGTATTTGACTGAGATATGAATACTATCTGTGCAGCAGGAAACATTAAAATAAACGCCTGATAAACTCATCCTAATATGTTCCTCTCATGCAACTCAAGTTCTCTTGTCTTGCCTTCCATCCTTAGAGTTCAGAAATACATTAGATGTGATTCAGAATTTAACAGTTAGGGCTTCATTTTTTTTTTTTCTTCCTTGTGTTCATACTGTGTTGTCAGAGAAATGTGCAAAAATAATCAGAGAAATAATCCGGTCTATGCAAGTGTATGCTTAGATGTATTATGGAGAAATGACTTTGTTCAAAACGTTGAAGGTGTGACATGCTGTCTCAGTTATCTAGTGCTGCTATAACAGAAAAACCACAAGTCGATGGCTTTAACAAGGAGAAATTTATTCTCTCACAGTCTAGTAGGCTAGAAATCCAAATTCAGGGCACCAGCTCCAGGGGAAGGCTTATTCTTTCTGTCGGCTCTGGAGGAAGGTCCTTGTCATCAATCTTTTCTTGGTCTAGGAGCTTCTCTGCACAGGAACCCCAGGTCCGAAGGACACGCTCTTCTTCCGGCACTGCTTTCTTAGTGATATGAGGTACCCAACTCTCTGCTTGCTTCCCTTTCCTCTTATCTCTTGTAAGATAAAAGGTAGTGCAGGCCACACCCCAGGGAAACTCCCTTTACATTGGATCAGGGATGTGACCTGAGTAAGGGTGTTACATCCCACCCTAATCCTCTTGAACATAATCTAATCTTGCCTCATTAACCACAGGCAGAGATTAGAATTTACAACACATAGGAAAATTACATCAATCACAAAATGGAGGACAACTGCCCGATACTGGGAGTCATGGCCTAGCCAAGTTGACACATATTTTTAGGGGACACAGTTCAATCCATGACACATGCTATTATTGGTTGTGTTTTAAAATTGTTTCTAAAATTGGAGTAAATTAAAAAAAAACTTACATATATGTAAGGTATAGGGGATGATGATTCAAATGCACACTGCCGAACACTTGGTTATACAAAATGGTTATCATTCTCTTTGAAATCTCCTTTGTAGTCTCTGGAGCCCTGGTGGCACAGTGGTTAAGAGCTACAGCTGCTAACCAAAAGGTCGGCAGTTTGAATCCATCAGCTGCTCCTTGGAAACCCTATGGGGGAGTTAGCTCTACTCTGCCCTGTGGGGTTGCTATGAGTTGGAATCGACTCTTTAGCAAAGGTTTGGTTTTCTTTTGGTTTTTGTAGTCTCTATAATTCCACTCCCTTTTCTCTCTGCTTGGAGGAATTTATCATCATAAATTTTAACATTCCTTTTCTCACTTTTTATTTAGTTTACTATATATCTTTGAATCCCATAATAACATACTGTTTAATCTTTGCATATTTCTAAATAGGGGTCATATTGCATGTAATCATCTATGATTTGCATTTTATTTTTGTTTTACATTATGTTTCTGAAACTCATTCTTATTGTTGCTTGATATTGCAGTGCATTCATGCTCAGTATACTACAATTTATTTATTTATTCTCTTGCTAATGTCCATTTAGGTTGTTTCCATAAAATTTAGTGCTGTTATGATTGTTTTTGTTCAAGGGCACATCTGCTGGATTTCTCTAGGGTAAATACCCATGACTGAGTTACAGGTACAGCTTTATAAGAGAATGTCAATTTGATTTTCAGAATTCTTGAAGCAATTTACACTCATATCATCATTTTATAAAAGTTCCGTTTGCTTCACATCTTACCACTTGACATTTGACATTGTCAGTCATATTTTTATTTTGCCAATTTCCTAGGTATGAAAATGTATCTCATTGTGATTTCAATTTTTATTTCACTGGTTAATTTTGAGGCTGAATATACTTTTGTATATTTATTTGTTGTTTGTGATTCTTCTGCACAGTGCATTTTCATGGCTTTTGCTGATTTTCTATTGGGTTGTGTGTGCGTGTTTAGTTGACTTTTAGGATTTCTTGATGCTACCCCTTAGTGTTACAACATTCTATCCCAGTTTTGAATTGTGTTTTACTTTCTTTGTAGTATCCTTTGATATCATACCAGTTTATTAGTGATTTTCTTTATGTGTGTGATTTTTTATGTTTTAAGACATCCTTCCCTAATTGACAACATAAAGATAACCTTTATATTATTCTTTAAAAACTTTATAGCTTATCTTTCATCTTTAAGTCTTTATACAACTAATTTTTTTTGCATATGATGAGAGATAAGAGTCCAGTTTCATATTTTCAAAACAACAAAAGGTAGTTCCAGTACCATTTATTGAAATTCTATGCTTTGTTCACTGACCTACAATACTAGTTTTTTTTTTTTCTTAAAAATAAATCAAGGCTCCAAATATGTGTGAGTTTTTTGGGGTAGTGGTGGTGGAGGGCTTTCTGTATTCTTCCATTGTTATATCCCTGCACCAGTACCAGATTATCTTAATTACTGTAGCTTTGTAATACTTTCTGATATTTTATGAGGTAATTCTCTTATTTTTATTCTTTTTCAAGAGTATCTTACCTATTCTAGGCTCTTTGTACTTCCATATACTTTTTTTTGGGGGGGTACCATACATTTTATTGTCATTTTTGTTATTTGTTTCAAAACTTCTTGTTGAGTTACAGCATACATACAGAAAATTGCACACATATCCTATTATAAAGCTCAATGAATTGTCACAGAATGAACCCATCATATAATCAGCACCCAAATCAAGAAACAAGACATTACCAGTGCCTCAGATGCTCCCCTTGCCCTTTTTAGTTACCAACCCTCCCTCTTCCCAAGGGTAATTACTACCCTGACGACTCTCAACATAGATTTAATTTATCCTGCTTTTGATCTGTACATACATGGAATCATACAGTATGTTTCTTTTTTTTTCTGACTTCTTTCATTCTACGTTACACTGGTTAAGATTTTAGGCATGTTGCTTTGGCAAATTATCATTGCTGTAAGTGTCCCATGTATGAACACCCATAATTATTTCTTCATTCTGTCGTTGATGGACGTTTGGGTAATTTCCAGTTTGGGGGTTGTTATGTATGCTTTTTGTGATGTTCTCAAACCACCTTACTATTATGTATGCATCTATAATGCTTTTTATGCTGTTAGAATGTTTTTATAATACTTTTTTTTATTGTCCTTTAGGTGAAGGTTTACAGAACAAATAGTTTCTCATTAAACAGTCAGTACATATATTGTTTTATGACATTGGTTAACAACCCCACGACATGTCAACACTCTCCCTTCTTGAACTTTTTTTGGTGAAAATATACATAGCCAAAGATACACCATTTCAAAATTTTCTACATGCACAATTTAGTGACATCAATTAACGTTCTTCCAGTTGTGCTGCTATTCTCACTTTAGATGAAGGTTTACAGAACAAAATAGTTTCTCATTAAACAGTTAGTACAAATGTTGCCGTATGATAATGGTTAACAACCCCACTACATGTCAACACTGTCCTTTCTCAAACTTGGGTTCCCTATCACCAGCTTTCCTGTCCCCTTCTGCCTTCTAGTTCTTGTCCCTGGACTGCTGAGCCTCATTAGTCTCGTTTTGTTTTATGGGGCTGTCCAATCTCTGGCTGAACGGTGAACCTCAGAAGTGACTTCACCACTGAGCTAAAAGGGTGTCCGGGGGCCATACTCTCAGGGTTTCTCCAGTCTCTTTCAGGCCAGTAAATCTGGTCTTTTTTTGTG
>NW_004444021.1:1380434-1391022 GCF_000243295.1 Trichechus manatus latirostris
TATATCACTTAAGATGAAGGCTTACAGAACAAAATAGTTTCTCATTTAACAGTTACTACAAACATTGCCTTATGACAATGGTTAACAATCTCACAACACATCAACAATATCCTTACTCACCCTTGGGTTCCCTATCACCAGCTTCCTTGTCCCCTTCTGCCCCATATACATTTTTGATTTAGCTTTACAAATTCCACAAAAATAATCTTTTGGGATGCTGACTGATAAAACTATTTATCATTTGGGAAGAAATGACATTTCATTGTGCATGTTATATTTCTATGTTTTTCAATGTCTTCCAGTGGATTATTCATTAATGTTTATAATGATTTCATAATTTATGCTAAATATTTACTGTGTACTTTACATTTTTGATAAGTGACTTCTTTGAAAAACTGAATTTTTTACATTAATAGACTTATTTTCTAGAATGATTTTAGATTTACAGAAAAATTGAGTAGACAGTACTGAAAGCTCCCATTTACTTCTTCCCCACCTCGTATATAGTGTCTCCTATTATTAACATCTGACATTAGTGTGGTACATTTGTTTCAATCAATTAACCAATATTGATACAGTATTATTAATTAACCACCACCTGTCTGTCCGTTTGTCATACTGTGGTGGTGTGTGTGTTGCTGTGATGCTGGAAGCTATGCTACTGGTATTTCAAATGCCAGTAGGGCCATCTATGGTAGACAGGTTTCAGTGTAGTTTCCAGACTAAGATACATTAAGAGTAAAGGCCTGGTGATCCACTTCCAAAAAACAGCCAATGAAAACCTTATGGATCACAGCAGAACTTTGTCCTATATAATGCTGAAAGATGCAAGCATACCAATCATGAACATGGTGCAGGATTGAGCAACGTTTTATTCTGTTATACATAAGGTTGCCATGAGTTGGAGTTGACTAGATGGCCACTAACAACAACAACAACACTATTAACTGAATTTTATAGTTTATTCAGATTTCTTTAGTTTTTACCTAGTATCTTTTTTTGTTCCAGGGTCCCATTCAGGGTACCACATTACATTTAGTTGTCATGCTTCTTTAGGCTTGTCTTGGCTGTGACAGTTTCTCAGACTTTCCTTGTTTTTGATGATCTTGACATACTTGAGGTCAGGTATATTATAAGATGCTCCTGTACTGGAATTTGCCTGATGTTTTTCTCATGATTGGATTAGAATTATGGGTTTTGGGGAGGAAGATCACAGAGGTAAAGTGCCATTTTCATGACATCCTATCAAGGGTACATACTGTCTACATGGTTGATGACTACTGATGTTTACCTTGATCACCAGGCTGAAGTAGTGTTTGTCAGGTTTCTTCACTGTAGGGCTACTCTTCCTCCTTCACTCCCCTTTCCATACTGTACTTTTGGAAGGAAGGCAGTGTGCACTTCCCACAGTTAAGGAGTAAGGAGTTATACTCTCTCCAAAATTACATTTTCTGACTACTTTTTTGCTGGTGAATAGAAATTAGTATACAGGTAGTCTCGACTTACAACAGGGTTCTGTTCTGAAGATTCCACATCGTAAGTCGGTTCTGATATAAGTGGAATATCTGTCTCTCTCTCTTTTTTCTTTTTTAGTTTTTACTATCATTGCCTTTTATTATCAGAATCTTTATAAATTTAATCTTTATTTGTCTTTAGGGGTTGGAAACATTATATATAAATTTATAGATATGATGACATCAGCAAATTACACACTGCAACATTATTTGTAGTACATATTACTAAAGGTAAGATATACAAAAAAACAAAAAAACCCGAAACAGGCGGTCGTAAGTGCGTTAAGTGCTGTTTGTCATAACTCCAATACATTGTAAGTCAGGGACTACCTGTATTGGTTTTTTATAACGAGCAAACTTGCTGAACTCAGTTTTACCATTTATCTATTTTTTGGTTTTCTTACTATAGACAATAACAAATCATCAACAAATGCTATCAGTTTTCTTTCCTGCATTGTGATAATAGTTATTTCTTTCTATTGCCTGACTGTGTTGCTTGACGGCAATGGGTTTTTTTTTTTTTGTTTTTTTTTTTGGTATTGGCCAGATATTCCAGTACAGTGCTCAGTAGAAGTGTTGATTATGGATATCATTGTCTTTTTCATGATCTTAAGTGGGCTGATATCAACATTTCACCATGCTTTTTATAACTTTGGAACCAGAGTTTTATAGGTTTCAGAAAGCCTCACATTGCTATATTGGTAATCATTTTTTATAAAAAACTGATTTTAAATTTCAACAAATACTTCTGCATCTATGCATAAAAACCAAAACCAACCAAATTCATTGCTGTCGAGTTGATTCCAACTCATAGTGACCCTATAGGACAGAGTAGAACTACCCTATAGGGTTTCCAAGGAGCGGCTGGTGGATTTGAACTGCGGACCTTTTGGTTAGCAGCCTGAGCTCTTAACCACTGTGCCACCAGAGCTCCAACATCTATGCACAGAGTCATGATTTTTCTCTTTTGGATCTGTTAATATAGTGGATTATATGAATTGATTTCTTAATGTTAATCCAATTTATATTCCTATGTTTAGACCAGCTAGTCTTGTGTTATGCATTGCTGGATTTAATTTACTAGTGCTTTCTTTAGGATTTTTATCCATGTTTATGACAGTAAATTTTTTTTTTTATATATAGACTTTGCCAGATTTTGGTATCCAGGTTAAGCTAGTGAGATAGGGATAATTTCTATATTTAGTTCTTAGGAATCCTCGTATAAATTTAGAAGTATCTTCTCTGAATATTTGATCAATTGCTACTTTAAAACCATCTCAGCCTTGTACTTTCTTCTTGGGGGACTTTTATGGGTTTGTCCATTCAGTTGCTTCGAAGGTTACAGAGCTCTTCAGGCTTTCTGCTTTTTCTTCACTGAATACTGTTTTGTTACATGTTTCTAGGAATTGATGCATTTTATCTGTTTTTAAAGTATTGGGAAAAAATTTCATGCTATTCCTAATCTCTACAGCATTGGTATATATGTTTATTATTTTATTCCTTATGTTCAATCTTTCTAGGGTTTGAAAATTTTATTAGTGTTCAGAGAACTATTTTTTGTCCACTTTATTCTCTGATTTATTAATCTTGCTCATATTTTTAAATTATTTCATTTCTTCTACTTTCTTTGGGTTTATACATATATTTTTTCTATTTCTTAAATTGAATTGTTGTCATTAATTTGCATAGGTCTAGTTTTCTCATGTAAGCATTTAAGAATATAAATTTCTCTTCAAGTTTCACTTTAACTGCATTTCCTGTTTTTTAATATTTCTATCCTACTAACAAGTCTTCAATTAAGTGCCTTCTAGTTCTGAACCTGAGATTGAAAGCTTTCCTTAAAATGATGTCAATATTTATATTTTCAGTGTGTGTATTTCTAAGAAATATATTCACTAAATTTACAGTTGGTATAGCTTGACAATAAAATTTTATTTTATCTTAATAAAATAGAAAGTGTATTTATCTCTTGTACAAGAAGTTTTTTTCATAAAATTGGTAGCATATCAGCCTTTTAGGTTTACTTCAGTAATGCACCAATTTGCAAACAATGTTTAATTCAGGAATTCAAGTAAGGGAAGTTGGGAGAATTATTTTTTTTGACCTGTTGCTGACCTATTGTACTTTCATGGGAAAGTCTGCTTTTTTTGTGTTTGTTTGCCTATAAAACAGTAATCATAAAATGTTTAATTCTTGACCATCAACAAGTGAGTTATACTCATTGTACATAACCTTGATTTTGAGTTCTTTTTTTTTACTTAATTACATAAAGTAGTAGAAACTATCTTTAGCTGGAATTACACACCAATTCTTGTTTACTTTCACTCTTCCTGAAAGCAGTTTGCTGTCCAGCAAGAGCACTCTGAGATCAAAATACAAAAAAAATTAATATTTTCCCACTTCCAGAATGCTCTGAACAATTATTTCTTAGCCATTATTTTTGCACTGATAAATTCTCTTTAATCTGAAAAGCAATGCTAGTTATCTTTAGCTTGGAATGAAGAGCAAAGATAAGAGGGGTTGAGAACAAAACGTTTAGTAATGTTTTCTCATTTCCTACATCTTTTTTCTTTTTTAATCAAAATGTCTTGATATTTAATGATGTACCTGTCAGACAGTAGATATTTACCTAGGATAATTTCTGAACTTGGTTTAAATCTGGATTATGCTTCTTCTATTTCTATAACCTTGGGTATATCACTTAATCTCTCTTAACCTCTGTGTCCTCTTATGTAAAATGGCATTATACATTTTTAGCTTGCTGTACAAATTATGTGAGGTAATGGTTATGAAACACTAAGCATTGTTGGAGAAACCTTGGTCAAACACTCCTGAAGCATCAACAATTATTATTTGCTTAATGAATTAAATATAATTTTTAGAACATTAATTTAACTTTTTAAAAATACTAAAATTCCATTGATTCTTTTAAGAGACAAAAGATTATGATCACTTAACATTTTCCATGGAAGGATTGGAAACCTCTGAGGCACGAAAGATTTTTGTTTCACAGAAATATGTAACTTGTTTTACATACGGAATGTGGTCCTGAAAAATTCTGACATTTTTACAATTAAATGAATTATTAAGTAGGCAGTTTCACCATTTAAAAAGTATTTAATTCATTCTTATGATTGGCCGTACCCACACGCTGCTTAGAAGGTGCATCAGACATGTGGACTAACACTTGCAGTAAACAGAGATGAGAAACATTAGACCTGAGGTTCTCAAATATGGTCCTCTCATCACCAGTATCCTTATTACTGGGGACTTACTAGAAAATCAAATCTTGGGCCCCATCCCAGACCTGCTGAATCAGAAACTTTGTGAGTGGGGCCCAGCAATCTGTATGTTAACAAGTCCTCTGAGTGATTCTGAAACCCTGCATTCTGAGAATCACTGCATTAGAAGTATGAATAAATGACAGCACTAGGCTACAATAGTAGAGGAAGAAGGAAAGGGTCATGTCTACTTTGGTTGACAGAAATCCAAGTTAGCCACAGCTTTTGAAATGATAGCTTGTCATTAATCTGAGAGGCAATGCAGAATAGATAAGCTTAGTTTGAAAAAATCAGATTCTGTCTAGAAGGACAAGGTGGGGATGGGACATGAGGCACCATGAGGGCAGGAGACTTTTATTTACTTTGTTGAAAATATTTTTGTAAGGGTCCGATGACAGAATCAGTTAAAAAAAAAAATCAAGAAGCCCGATGTTGGTTTACCGTATAATAAGGAGTTTTCTAGCAGCTAAGCCAATGGGTCAGTGGTGGGACCCCATCATCAGAAGGAATGAGAGAAGTCTCGGGGTGGAGGTGGAGAATAGGGATCTCCGTTCTCAAGATCTTAGGATTTTTAAATGCCTAATTAAGTGAGACCAAGGAAAAGGTAAAACCTACAGTTCAACAATTATGACAGGTGTAAGTTCTTTAAACTCAGCAATGAATTTCTCTATCCCAGTCACTAAAGAAACTTTTAAATATACCTTTCAACTGGAAGAACCCCCAAGACTATGGCCCCTGGGTACCCTTTTAACTCAGAACTGAATTCACTCCCAAAGTTCACCCTTTGGCCAAAGATTAGACAGGTCTGTAAAACAAACAATAATACACGTGAGGAACATGCTTCTTAGTTCAGTCACATATATGAGAACAAAAGGGCAACACCTGCCCAAAAGCAATGATGAGAAGGCAAGAAGGGACAGGAGTAATTGACAGATGGAAACGGGGAATTAAGGTATGGAAGAGGAGAGTGTTCACATATCCTGGGGCTTGGAACCAATATCACAAAACAATTTGTGTATAAATTGCTGAATGAGAAACTAGTTTGTTCTGTAAAATTTCACCTAAAGCACAATAAAATATATATATATACGTGTAATATATATATATGTATTTCAAACTGTGGAGATTGGAACTGACCTACTTTTGAGGTATTCATTTCTTGAATTAATTATGAGAAGGATAAGTAGAGGGGGAAAAAAGGGGGGAAGGACTACCAACAATGAATGCATATGTTTAAGCCAGAGCGCACCGCTCGGCTTCACCCAGCAGGTTCGTGACTGCCCTGAGGCAAACCAGTTCTGTTTCAATCCTGCACTTTGCTGTCTCCCCTTCTTGCTTGCTGTGAAGTTTTTGAGTTATGAAAATGTGATCCTAGGAATGTGTTTAGAAATAATGTTATTCTAGCGTCGAGGCACGAATGCTGTTACTTAAATTGTCAACTCATATGCGGCTGTTAGGTCCAAAGGGTTGAGGAACTATTCTAAGTCTTTCAGCAGCCTTCTGGTCTATTCTGTTGACATTTTCTAAGGAGGAAAAAAAAACCCAGTTTTCTATGCTTTTCTCTCTTCTTCCTATGTCTTTAGTAAGTACCCATCTTTCCAAACAGGAGTAGTATACTTACCAAGGTCATAACACTTTGAGATTTTCTTGCTAAGTCCTTTGGATATAAACATATCTCTGATATCAACATCAACTGTAATCACTGAACTATGTTGTTGTTAGGTGCCCTTGAGTTGATTTTGACTCACAGTGACCCCCTATGACTGAGTAGAACTGCCCCATAGGGTTTTCATGGCTGTATTCTTTATGGAAGCAGATAACCAGGTCTTTCTCTTGTGGATCCACTGGGTGGGTTCGAACTGCCAACATTTTGTTGGCAGTGTGCACTTAACCATTTGTGCCACCAAATTATTTTCCCCATTAATCATTCATCTACCTCAGAGTCTTATTTATCTGTTAATTTTTATTCATCTGCTATTTTTATTACTGCTCCTAATCCCCATACTGCTGTGCGATTCTTACTTCCAGATTCTCTCTCGTTGCTCATTCTGGAATCTTAAAATCTCTTTGAACAAACTTCATACATCTTCAAGTGTCTTACTCCTTTTCAGGTTAATCGAGATGCCCAGACGCCCAGCTTGTGGAGACAGCTCTCGCTGTCTCATATTTCAGGTACCACGAGGTATTGAAACAGAGGTGGCATCCTCCTAATTCCCTGTCATGGCTTCCAAACTATGGGTTTTTTAAAGAAAATTCTTTTAATATACATTTTAAATTTAATTCTTTTAAAAGATTAAGTCATGCATGGTGGATATGCTTTTAAACATTCAGATAGCTCTATAAGGATTATCATCAAAAAGCAGTAGTCTCCAAAACACCAAGCCCAATCCCAGAGACAACCATGTTTCATTTCTTAGCTGTTTGTTTTGAAATATACTCCCAGATTTTTAAACAACATGTTTACATAGATATTTCTTGATTTTTCAGTTTTAAATATTAATTATTGACTTCCTACAGAGAAAGAGGAAGACTTACCTTTATTGTACTCACTTACTGCTATTTACCAACTCATGCTTTGCATCCATAAACTCCTCCTAATATAGACATTTAATAAGTTATGGTTAGATCAGTATTTAGTGTTTATATTATTATCATCATGTGATTACTGTTATTCACAGCTAAGTTATGTAGTGTACTATGATTGTATTCTTGTGTAGTACTTCTTCGTCTCTGAGTTAATGGATATTGGTTATTTCTTCTCTCTCTCTTCATTTGTTTAATTTTCCTATGTACCTATCACTGATTCATATCCAGACTCCCTGTTGGAAGTGGAAATTATTACATGTGTTTCTGGTCAGTTCACTTTTCTATTATGCATAGCTATTATTGTGAAGCTTCTTCACTCTTTCCTCAGGCTATCTCCCTGAGTGGCCATAGTCCCTTCTCTCCAGAGATGACTTAATATCTTACTCTATATGAAATATCAAGGTGATGAGCAATGTAACAACAATTATAACTTCTCTGTTACAACTCTCACTACCTTCCTTTTATTGTCAGTAGACAAACTTGGTCATTTCTGGTATATGCCATTTCTACCTCCCTTGCTCTAGATCCCACTCCTTCAGCAGGTTAGTAAACTGCATGTAAATAGTTACAAATTAGTTTCTTATTCTTTGTTTACTTTGCAGCTGCCTTAGTCCAGTCCTCACCATCCTGTTCTTCACTATTGCAGCAGTCTCCTATGTGATCTGCTTACCTCAATTCTCTGCCATTCCAATCCATCCTCACACGGCTACCAGAATAATTTCTTAGACAATGTGACTCGAACTTGGGTCATGTGACACCCTTGCTTAAAGTCTTCTGGAAGCTCCTAGTGTGTTGTTGTTGTTAGGTGCCCTCTAGTCAGTTCCAACTCACAGTGACTCTATGCACAGCAGAATGAAACACTGCCCAATCCTGTGTCATCTTCACAATCATTGCTATATTTGAGCTCATTGTTGCAGCCACTGTATCAATCCTCTTTCTCACTGACCCTCTACTTTACCAAGCATGGCATCCTTCTCCAGGGACTGGTCCCTCCTGATAACACGTCCATAGTACGTTCAGTTGAAGTCTCGCGATCCTCCCTTCTAAGGAGCATTCTGGCAGTACTTCTTGCAAGACAGATCTGTTCGTTTTTCTGGCAGTCTATGGTATATTCAGTATTCTTCACCATCACCATAATTCAAAGGCATCAATTCTTCTTCGGTGTTCCTTATTCATTGTCCAGCTTTCGCATGCATATGAGGCCGTTGAAAATACCATGGCTTGGGTCAGGCGCACCTTAGTCCTCCAAATGACATCTTTGCTTTTTAGCACTTTAAAGAGGTCTTGCAGCAGATTTGCCCAATGCAATACGTCCTTTGATTTCTTGACTGCTACTTCCATGGGCATTGATCGTGGATCCAAGTAAAATGAAATCCTTGACAACTTCAGTCTTTTCTCTGTTTATCATGATGTTGCTTATTGGTCCAGTTGTGAGGATTTTTGTTTTCTTTATGTTGAGGTGTAATCCATACTGAAGGCTCTGGTCTTTGATCTTCATCAGTAAGTACTTTAAGTCCTCTTCACTTTCAGCAAGCAACATTGTGTCATCTGCATATTGCAGGTGCCCTCCAGTGTAAAAATGGTAAAATGCACATTCCTTAGCCTGCCATGTAAAGCCAACTGTGATATGGCCTCTTCCTGCTTCTCCAAACGTCTCTTTTTTACTTTTGGTAACCCATTTTTTAAAATTGACATGATATATACAAATAGTGAAATACAGAATCCTTAAGTACAATTCAATGTGTTTTGATAAATATGTACATCCATGGTATAAAAATTTATGCTCCTGGATTAATGAACTACTTGCGTTTCCTTTACTACACATGACTCTTTGGTAATTCTCCCTAGACCTGGAGTACTTCTGCCTCCTGTCATGTGTCAGAAGACGTCTGCTCAAAAGCACCTCGTGGGAAATGTTTTCACTTTCTCTTTGTGTCCTCAGACTGTATACAGAACTCTGCCATGATATTCATAAATTATTAATCACATGTCTGTATCTTTGACCAGACTGTATGCCTTTCCAGGGTAAGGCCAATTTTTAAATTCTCTACGAATAATCAACATTTGGTTCTAGATAACAACAACAACAAAAAAAACCTACTGCTGTTGGGTCGATTCTGACTCCTAGAGACCCTATAGGGTTTCCAAAGTTGTAAATCTTTATGGAAGCAAACTGCTACATCTTTCTCCTGCAGAGCAGCAGGTGGATTT
The DNA here is from genome assembly GCF_000243295.1 of Trichechus manatus latirostris. Classification (NCBI taxonomy): domain Eukaryota; kingdom Metazoa; phylum Chordata; class Mammalia; order Sirenia; family Trichechidae; genus Trichechus; species Trichechus manatus. Next base: position 1,390,027 of record NW_004444021.1, read on the forward strand.
GAACAGCTAACCTTCTGGTTAGCAGCTGAGCACTTTAACCACTGCATCACCAGGACTCCTTTGGTTATAGATGGGCCCTAAATAAATGCTTGTTGAATACAGGTGAAAAATAAATACTGAATAAATAATTGAGATTTTTTGTTTAAATAAGGCAGTTTAGGTGAATGGAGCAGTGGTTAAGGGCAACGCCTGGGGAGCCTGACTGCCTAGCTACAAATCAAGGCTCAGCTATGTATTACCTGAGGAATTTTGGGAAAGTTATATAACCTAAGTATACCTCAGCTTCCCAAAATGTAAAATGGGGACATTAATGCACTTATTTCATAGGTTGTTATTATAAATATTAATTTTTTTAATTCCTTTAGGGTGCTTAGTAGTTTCTGGCACCAAGTAAACACTTAATATTAATGCTATTGTTATTAATTTACATTAACAAAATAATGTTACATTGAAGATATTTAAAATTCCAGCTCATTTAGAATGATCAAATGTTAGATCCTAAAGAAGACATCTAATTTCATCAAGTAGGAATCTCTTTCTTGGTATCTCACACAAGGTAAGAGAAAACCATTGAAATATCAAAGTACTTATACCACTGGAACAAAGATAATTCCAGATTCCTAGAATCAAATATATATATATATATGTTATAAGGATATTTCCTCGTTATTGTTATCATTTTATTTTAATAGTTATTATTTCACAGCTGCTTAATACATTACAAAATAATTGTAACAAACAAATTTAAACCCACATTGTCAGTACTGGAGATCATAAGAAAACACATAAGCCCATATGGCAGAATGACGTAAGCAAACCCAGCTATCCACAGCAGTTCAGAGATGCACAGACAACTGATCAGTTTTTGAAAAATGAGAAGTGTGTAAGGTTGGGAAAGTAATACAAGGAGAGTGTGTGATAAGAAACAGGTGGCATTGATTTAGAATGCCTTCCAGAAGGAGATCTTGACTGAATGGGAAAATTTTTTTAGTAGTT
>NW_004444021.1:1392033-1409032 GCF_000243295.1 Trichechus manatus latirostris
GCTCTCTGTTCTCTTTCAGTATTCTTACTCCGTTTGGTGTTCGGCTGAGTTCTTTATCTCTTCATTTGATGTTCTAGGGTTTCAGGATTGTTGATTCTCTATTTGGCTTAGTTTTTCGGATCTTTGCTGTGGAGGGACGGCGTGGTGCTTCTGCCTAGACCGCCATCTTGCCGGAGACCTTAAAAATGATTATTTTTAAAGGCTTCATATCTAACTGATGGAAAAATAATAAGCTGGCAGCCCATTCAAATGTTAGTTGTTGTTAATCAAGATAATTTTTTTTTTTTCCTACTCAGTACACAACAGCATGTTGCCGCAATGTATTTTTATGTCTGTTCAACTAAAAATAAAGACAGGATGGAGACTGCAGTTATGTTTTTCTGGGTATAATCTGAATCTTTAAAGTTCATTCGCTTTCTTTCTGCCATCTGGTGGCTGAAAATATTTATGTTCTTGCAGTCTGTAATTCGTACACACATATTAATATTCATGGCCTTCCGGGAAGTAATTTGCCATAATGACCTGACATGCATTTCAGTATTTTGCACACATTTTCCTTTTCTAAATTCTTCAATCAAAAATTAAAGATTCAATTCTTCAATATTTTTTAGGACTTATTTATTAAATTATTTAAACACATATATCTTTTATTATACTGAATCTTATAAATTATGTTTCTTTGGTGTGCAGCTTTTTTTTTTTTTTAAATTTCAACATGGTTTAAAGACATTTTTCTCCACTTTCTTCAACTCAGTGCATTTTCAGAATGCCAAGGAATTTTTGGGCAACTTTAGGATAAATTATGAATTTTGGTTAATGTTTTTTCAAGAATGGGCAAGCAAAAGTGAATGCAAAATGTAAACGCAAAGTGCAATTACTAGTGGAGTGAAGACCACCGTGATTGCTTTTGAGCATATATGACCCTTCCTCCTAGTCATTCACAGTATGCAATGCAGCAGAAGTGAGTGTGGCAAGGGAATGGAGAAGAGAGAGAATAGACATATTTAAGTTGTTACAGTAGAAATAAAAGCAAAATACCCCTGGCTATGTATTCAAACAAAAGGTGCTTTCTTCCTAGCTCAGGGCCAAACCTAATTGTTTAGTTCTATCAGGATCCTGATTTCTTGACTCCCCTAAAAACATTTTGCTCTTACTGGTTGTCAGGAACTCCTACTGTTCTGTGACTTTCAGAGAGGACTTTTCAACACTGTGGGGACTTCTTCCTCTTAGGATGGCATTAGTCCAGTTTGGCTTATTTCTTTGTGTCAACTTTTGCAGTTGAATATGCAAGAGGGGTGGTTCCACATAGGTAAGAACATTTTCAATATTAATTGAAATTCTATTCAATATTAATTGAAACCTCTGGGTTTTTTTTTTTTTGTTTGTTTGTTTTTCTGTTTTGTTGGGACAATGACTTGGACTTTTGATGCAAACTACCTGGATTCCAGGTCTAGTTTTTTTTTGTTAATTGACTTCACTCAATGCTTTGGGTCTCAGTAGACTCATCTGTAAAATGGGGATGATGACAATACATCTTCTACCTGCACCAGAAGTTTTGTTGATGATCAAGAAATACACTGTTTATTAAAGACTTTATAAAAATAGATTGCTAAAAAAGTGTAAACAGTATTATTCTTCATCAGCATTTCTCCAGTTCTATTTGCTTTTCTCTATTGCTAGTTCTAACCCAGCTAGTTCTAAAAAGAGGAGGAAATAGTACTTTATATAGAAAGAGAATTTATTTTGAGAGAGCAAATGTCCTCAAAGGGTGAACTTATGATACAGCCTAAGTTTAGGGGGATCAACAGAATGTGATTTATGGAAAATAAGACTGAGGTCTTCTCCAAATTGCTACCACTGTCTACTATTGCCAAACTTAAGTTGAAATTCTGTAATTAACGATGCATCCCTTTTAGATCTTCATGATACCTCCTCTTCTAAAGGTCTCTACCAAAGGGAAAACCCTCTATGAGGGTCCAACTTTTTTAGTTATCAACTAGTTTTCTGTCCAAAAAAAAAAAATCTAGACTTTGTTAAGCAGAAGCTTTATTCAGAAAGAAAAGAAAGAACATGACTATTACAGTGGGGGAGGGGTCCATTGTGATAGGGAGAAAACTTTGACCATTGTTGTTGTTGTTAGGTGCTATGGAGTTGATCAACTCATAGCTACCCCGTGTGACAGAGTAAAATTGCCCCATAGGATTTTCTAGACTGTAATCTTCATGGAATCATATTGCCGGGTCTTTCTTCTGTGGAGACATTGGGTGGGTTCAAACCACAACCTTTCCTTTAGCAGTGGAGTGCTTAACTATTGCACCACCAGGGTTCCTTACTGTAGTCATAAGATCATCAAAAAAGCATTTTATTTTATAAAAACTAAGAGTAAGTTTAAGCGTCCAAATCCACCAGCTGCTCCTTGGAAACCCTATGGGGCAGTTCTACTCTGTCGTGTAGGGTCATTATAAGTCGGAATCCACTTACGACAATGGGTTTTTTTGGTAAGAGTAAACAAGACTAGAAAAAAACCCAGTTTTCAGGAAATGGGGTGAAAGGGTGACATCATCAGACAGTAAATCAGAGTGTTTTGTGATGATGTCAGAATATTCTCTAGAAGGGACCCTTAAAGAGGGATAGTATGTTGGCTCAGGCTGAGGGTGGGCCAAAGCTCAGGGACTTTCAGGAAGGAGAGAAACTTAACCAAAGTTTGGTTAACAAGCATTTTGTTTCTGATTGATCAGTGTGACAAGCAATTCAGTTACTCATTTATGAGGCAAGGAATGAGAATTTGGAAGATCTGTGCCTGGCTTTGTCATAGGTAAACCAAGGGGCATCTGTGAGTCTTATTAAGTCATATGGGAAGGGTGGTTATTTATAGTAAGCTGTTTTCCTGACACAAAGAATGGGGGAATTACTTTAACCATCACTGTTTTCTGGTATTACAGGGTTCAGGTAAAATTTACATTATTAAATCAATCAGCTTGACTAATAAGGGGGTCAAGACTTATTAGATATCAAAAACATCTTGAGAGAAATGGAACAGAGGTCTATAGGTGTGAGTAGGAAGAGGAGGAGGGGACTTATCCTTTACCTTCATCTTCTTAATGTATTTTTCTGTAGCTAAACCCTATTTTATGATACTTATTTTTCCCCAATAAAGTATATGATTTTACTGGAATATAATTAAAATAAATATTTACCAGAGAGATAAATACTTAGGTTTGTTTTCTTTCAGTATTTTTACTCTTTCCTCAAGTTCGAATTTGTTTTTTAAAAAAGTATTTTTGAATTTTTACTGTGTGCAGTTGTCACTGTGGTAATCTTACAGATGACAATATCCCTAGCACATAGAATACATTTAAAAACATTTCTGTGGATAACCTTGATATATTGGTGATAGCGCAGGAAATTTTCCAATCCCATTTTAGAAATCAGAGATTTTTGCCTTTCTAAAATTGTTTCTTACCAAATATATTTTGTTCACAACCATAAAAATGATGTTTAGGATGATGACAGGTTGTGATCACAATTTTCTCTGCACCAAGGATGGATTTTTAAAAATACCACTTTTGCAAGATTGCCAATCATCATTTTATATTCCTTTCTTAATGTGTTTTTGAGAAGTAGATCTATGAAACAGAAAAGAAGAAAAAGAAAACTGCATCTTAAATGATATTCTCTACATAGTAAAATCCATGCTACTATTTTTGAGATAGCTGACATTCTTCAAATCATCTTAGAACTTGAAATGAGAAGGGCATAAGAAAATTACAAATAATTGATTAAGTGCCCTCAGAATATCTTTTCATTCATTCATTCATTGTCAGTGCTAAGTCAGGAATTGTGCTAGGTGCTAAGGAAGCCAAGATGAACTACTGTAATTGATAAGTACAAAGATGATAAGGCAATAAGTGCTAGGATGATGTGTGGAAATATTCAACATAAACTCTGCCTTTAAGGAGTTCATAGACTCCAAATGAACATAAGGAAGGCGGTTTACTGTACAGTATAATAAGAACAACATGACAGGTATTTAAAGGGTAAGGTGCAATCTGAAAAAAATGACAAAATCTGCTTGAGAATAAGAATGTGGAAAGACTGCATAGAATAGGGAGAAAAGGAGCTGAGACTTGCCTGACGAAGAGCAGTTTACCAGATGGACATAGTGGGTAGAGATATAGGTGAGAACTGGCATTCTGGATAGATGAGATGATGTGTATAAGAACATGGAGGTGTAAACAAGTGTTTAAATGCTAGATTCCAAGAGAACAGAAATTGGTGAACATGACATTATACACTTAGGTTTAGCAAGTTAATGTAAGTTAGTGTAAAACTGAATCTTTAATCATTTACCTATCTGGTTTGGATCTAATATTTTAAAAAGCCAGAATATTATAAATGGTATATGTATATGCAAAAATATGTTTAAATGATAAGGAAGTATATGAGAATTTATGAATCTTATATTTTCTTCCCAAGATGTGTCTCTGTGTGATAAAACTATCTTTTTGTATTTTTTTACTTAGGAACATGTGAATATTTTAGTGTTTCAAAAATTTTGATTTGTCAATTTTGAATTTAATTTAGGAAAATGTGAGCAATATGATTAAAGAAGGTTTTACAGTTAAATGTACTGGCTATGAAATAATTACTCCTCTTATTGTACAGAAGACTCAAAAAGTCTATCATATTGATGGCAGAATTGTTTATAATAATAAAATACTAAAACCAACCTAAATATTCTAAAATAGTGGAATTATTAAAGCAATTTCAGTACATGCATAAATGGGAAATAGTATGTAGCTATTAAAAGACTAGTCCCTGAGTGACACAAGTAGCTAAGCTCTTAGCCACTAACCAAAAGGTTGGTGGTTCAAAGAAAAGGCTAATGGTCTGATTATCCTTGGGCAGTACAAATTGTTAATGTGCTTGTCTGCTAACTGAAGGTTGGGAGTTTGAGTCCACCCAGAGGCGCTTTGGGAGAAAGGCCTGATAATCTACTTCTGAAAAATTTGCCATTGAAAACCCTATGGAGCCTTTCTACTTTGACACACATGGGACATCTATGACTCGAATCAACTTGACAGCAACTGTTTTTGGTTTTTTTTGGTTAAGTTAAGTCAGTTAATCTGACTTAATCCAAGGATAAATTTTTGATCATCTGTATATCTCTTGGGCAATACTCCATAAATATTGTTTTGCTGAATCAAGCTTTGAAAAATATTAAACAATGATGTGGTTGATTTTTCTCCCTAACTTGTACTTGGGGTACTACTTTCTCAGTTGCCAGTTAGTTCAGTGAAGTCCTATGTTGTAGCAAGCAATTGTGTGATGCAGGATTGACTTCTTATGGAAATTGATTTTGCAACAAGGGTAAGTTTCTGAATAGGAGGGACCTAATTTCTACTAGGAGGTGAACTAAGTAGAAAAGAGAGATGGAGTTAAAGAATTGAAGGTTGAAGGTGCTATTAGAATTAATTCTCCCTTTCAGTGCTTGGCAGCCTAAGATTTGGAGTGGAGGAAGGTGATGGTTAGCATTTTCGAGAGATAGGATTGTCAGGATAGTTGTGATAGAAAGACAAAGAAGCAAGGAGTTATCAGCTGAAGCAAGGAGGCTCTTGGGACAAGGATTGTGATGTCAAACTATAAAGAATGATTCAGGAAATATTTGGGGCTTAGATTGCTCCCAGATTATTTTTTGGCATAGGTTTTACCTCTGTCAAAATTTGCATCAGGACTAAGTTGAATGAGTCGATCTCAAATACTTCAACACTAATGATTTATTTTCTATTAGTAGGCCAAAAAAACCAAAAACCAAACCCACTGCCGTTGAGTCGATTCCAACTCATAGCCACCCTGTATGACAGAGTAGAACTGCCTCAGGGTTTCCAAGGAGCGGCTGGTAGATTTGAACTGCTGACCTTTTGGTTAGCAACCAAACGCTTGAGTTGGAAAGTATCATGTGCATAATGATATCCAATAGTTCAAAACCATATCATTCTATACATTTGATTGATATAAAGTAATGATATGGGGGGAATTTCATTATAAAAATATTTACAATAGGGATGTAAAGTTTAATGAAATTGCAATGGAACTTTATTAGAAAGAACTGTATCTAAATACTTACCACCAAAAAATACAAGAGTTAATGTTACTATTGATTAAAGATACAAAATGATATTTGATGTATTTTTTTGTTTTATGACAGTGCATGCTCTTTTTATTTATAGAAACAGAGAACAAGCATTGAGATGAGATCTTATTTAAACTATTAGCTTCTTTTAACCTTGAATGTGGCTTAAACTCAGCTGTAAATGTTGTTTTCTAGCTTTAACCATTTCTTTATGTTTAATTCAATGTTAATTATAAGAAATGCTCTCACATAGGTTATTATGAATCTCTTGTTGACTAAGAAAAAGTATTCATTATTTTACTTCTTGATTATATTTATTTTGGATGCAAAATGTTGCATCATAGACTGCAAATCAGAAAACGGTGACTGGTTCTCTCTTTAAAAAGTGAATATTTCAGAGTTTTAATTTTTGACCTGTGCAAGGACTGAGGTTCAATTGTGAGTTGAGGCAGGATAAGCATTGGGTTTTTAAATATACATTTTATTAATTTTATCCTGAATGTGCACACAGATCTTCTAGATCGGAGACAGAAAATCATTGTTCTCCAATAAGCAAATAATGATCGCGTAATTTTCCATATCCTTGTTCTTATCCCTCAGCATGAAAGCCAGGTATAATCTCCTGTAAATACAACCTCTGAAGTCTGTATAATTGGAGAGAAATGGAGAAAAATGAATTTTCTATGCTTATATGCAGGAGAAAGAGGCAGAATAGGGGTCAAGGTTAGTGAGATGCTTAACCTTAATATATGGTCCCCCTGTATCCTGAATGACCCTAGGCCTCACCAGCCTTGTGCACAAATAACGTCACATTGCAGTTAATGCCCAAACTCCACTGGCTTACAGCCTTCACCAACACAACAGCAGGGCCTCCACTCAGGCCTCACCCCCGAAGGACCCCTTAGTTCTAAGTTACCTCATATAGGTTCGTCATTGGTCCTCTCGAAATTCTCCTGCCATATCCCTTGAATTTAAATCTTCGCTTCTAAGCCTTGGTGCTATCTCTTAGTGTTTCTACCACTTCATAATCTTCTAAGTGTCGAAGGACAAGACACTTTCTTCATTCCTGGGCCATTTTGTGCTTCATGTAGAAGAAGGAAGGATCTCTGTTTCCCAGCTATGTGCTACAGTTTGTCACATTGGCCCCAGTGCAGCACTGCTTGTCCCCAAAGTTTGATAATATGCCTCAGGAAGCTGCCTCTTCAGCTTCTGCTTGCATGTCTTCCCTCTACCGAGGTGAGCCCTGGGTCCTGTTGCCTAGATTGTGGTTGGCTCCATTTATTTCCGTGCAAACCACAGCTGCCCCCTAGCAAAGTTTTTCTCAGTGCTGTTTGTTGGTGGTGCATGATGAAGGAAATGACGGTCGCCAGAGAAGGAGGTCCAGCTAGTTGACATATAGCTCCCTACACTGACTTTTAGCTTCATAAATTTGTCAGAATTCAGGTCTGACCCTCCATCTTATAGTCTCACCAACCTAATTGTCCTAATTGCACTAATGATGCACCTGAGACGTAGATTTCCATCAACCAAGTTCACAGAGGTTGTTTGTATCAATGACAAGCAATTTATTCATTGTCAATGGGCAAAACAACTTTTCAGGTGAAAAGCTTTTAAAAATCTTTTGGCTGGCATATTTTCCTTCTGTATAAAGCATTCAATAGGAAGCTAAATTACTTTTAAAGGTTTGCCTGGGTTCTAAACAAGGATAATAGTTACCTCATTGTAATGGCTCTTGGCATCAAGCTAAGATAATGTCTACTAGAGGGATATATCTGCTACCAGAATTTTATAGATCATTCATGTCCCCTGGAAAGCAGTTACATGGGCTTCTGTGGTTATGCCATTTACTTGTTTCCTTGGTGTACCAGTTCCCTGGACACACGTGTAAGATACAGATGTGTTGCTAGCTCCATCATATCAGATGAAACAAAGCACAGTTAGCAGAACCAAAGTTATTTCATATTTCAGAGGATCTATTTTTTTAAGTTTATGAGTATTTCTTGGATTAGAGTAATGCTTTCATTAGGACTTCAAAATAAAGGCTGGCCATTACTGATTTAAATGGACAGTTAGTTGATGATACATTTAGGCGTCCTGGGTGCCAGCAACTAATGGTTTGGTACTTTGCATGATAAATTGATATGTACTTGGAATATATGATTCAAACTATGATATTAAAATCTGTGGTTTAAAAAGTACTTTATAATTATGTTTCATGCTCTTTAAAATGCTATAATTGACACAGACTGGAGATTATTTTCTAATTGCTCATATTAAGTAAAATGAAGTACTTTTCAAAATGAGTAATATTTTGGACTATATATAAAAGGTTTATATTAAAAATTCAAACAAGCATATAGTTTTAAAAATGACAATACTAAAATGATTATAATGAAAAGGGTTAGTGAATTCTAAAATAGCACATAGTTTTAAAATTGACAATACTTAAAAGCTTGTAATGAACAACAGCACTGACTTGACCATCTCTCTCCCACCCTTTATGAACACTCCTCTGAGGCAATTATCGAGATGAAACAGATATTTTAACCTTTTTTATTTAATGTAAAGGATGACATGCATATTTTTAAAGTGAGAAATAGTTCACATACCAAAAAATTCATCAATTTAAAGTGTACAACTTAGTGGTTTTTAGTCTTTCACAATTTTGTGCAACTATTATCACTTTCTAATTCCATAATATTTTCATCATCCCTGTAAAAACAGCATGGGGGCAGTGTCTGACCTCTCACTTCACAAGGGAGAAGGAGAATCATGATAAACAGCCCAAGGCTGATTCCCATGAGGCCAAGGTCAGACATGCCTCCTCTCTCTGCCATCTTTACCAATTCTGACACGAACTGTCTCTCCCACAGCAATCCCTACTTCTCTGCTGGGTTCGATAATTCATTGTAGTGGCCACACAGAACTCACAGACTATGCTCACAGTTATGGGGTTTATTAGGGAAGTAACAGGTTACAATTTAGGAAGAGAAATGCTCAGGATACAGTTCTTCCATCAGGACAGCCTCTTCCCAGCGGTACTTGCAGGCATGCCTCTCCCTGACCCTCAGTCTCTGCCCAAAGGCTCTCAGCTTTCTTGTTCCACGGGCTGGAAAGCCCTCTGCACCATCTCCTGTGAGTCTCTCCTTCCTTGGTGTTGGTGGGGGGCTTTTCTCTTTCCCTCCTCTGGAGTAGCCCATTTCGAGCCTAGTGGTATGGCAAAACTGAGCAAACCCTTTGGTGGGCCACAATTATGCTATCATACAGTCACACCCAGTCACCTGGGTAGGAGTTACAAGATCATGGTTAGAGACCACACAAAAGCATTCTGTCACACCGCAATCTGAAAAAAGAAACCCTGAACCTATTAAGTAGTCACTTCTCATACCCCTCTTCCCTCAGCCCCTGTTGTTGTTGTTTGGTGCCATCGAGTCATTGCTGACTCTTAGCAACCCTATGTACAACAGAATGAAATACTGCCTGGTCGTGTGCCATTCTCACAGTCGTTGCCATGCTCCAGCCCATCACTGCAGCCTCTGTGTCAATCCATCTCTTCGAGTCTTCCTGTCTTTCATTGACCCTCTACTTTACCAAGCATGATGTCCTTCTCTAGGGACTGGTCCCTCCCGACAACATGTCCAAAGTACACAAGACAAAGTCTTGCCATCCTCGCTTCTAAGCAGTCCATGTTATATTCAGTATTCTTTGGCAACACCATAATTCAAAGCCCCCAGCAACCACTAATCTACTTTGTGTCTCTATGGATTTGCCTACTCTGGACATTTCAGATAAATGGAATCGCACAATATGTGACCCTTTGTGTCTGGCTTTTACTTACCATAATGTTTTCAAAGTATATCCATGGTGTAGCATCAGTACTTCATTCCTTGTTTTGCTTGAATAATATTCCACTGTATTGATATACAATACCACATTTTGATTATTCATTCAGCAGTTGATGGATATTCAGGTTGCTTTCACTTTTTGGCTATTATGAATAATGCTATTATGAACATTTGTGTATCAGTTTTTGTTGTTGTTATGTTTTCATATATCAACGGGAGTGCAGTTACCGGATCATGTAGTAACTCTATGTTTAACTTTTTGAGGAACTGCCAAACGGTTTTCCACAGTGACTGTGCCATTTTACATTTCTATCAGTAATGAAAGAGAGCTTCATTGTCTCCACAACCTTGTCAACAGTTGTTATTTTCCATTTTGTGATTCTAGCCATCTTACTGGGTATGAAGTGGTACTGTCCACTTGGCTGAGGCTAATACTAGGAATGGTATGGGGCAGCGCTCTAGAAGTTTCACAATTTATTTAATTCATGATCTTAGCCTCTCTCTTTCTGCTGTTCTCCTACATTGCTGCACTAGTCTGGAGCCTCTCCAGTTCAGTTTCCCCAAAAAATGTATCTTTAGACTTCTTTGGGGCAGGAGAGGAAGTTAGTCACTTGGGGAGTAGACCTGGAGGCTAACTACATTTAATGCAGACATTCAGTATATTTCCATGCTATCCATCTCACATTACCTTCTTTAATACTTTGTACTTCCAAACTTAGGAAAATTATTCCTTGATAATACTGCATTTGCTCAGGTTGTAGCTTTCTCCACTCTGAAAGGTCAGTCACCACTCATCTGTGTGCTTTCAGTCTTCTAAGAATACGTTTAAATTTCTCATCTGCTATTATCTCCATTTCTGTCCTCTTTGTGCTTGCAGGTTTTTGAAGTTTTTTAACTTCTTTACTCTTATTTTAGTGATATTAGGGAAAAAATAGCTGGAACTATGCTTAACTAAAATTTTAGGAATAATTTAAAAAGTTTGTAAGAAAATTATCAGCTTTTAGGATGCCAGCCGTATGTAGTATAGCAGTAAGACATGCTTCTTTGTATTAGTATAAACTATATTACAGTATTTAATATAACAGCTTCTATGACATCTAGAGCTGCACTGTACAATATATGGGTGCTTTTATTTTCTTTGTAGCATTTTCTTCTGAAAAGTATATGTGTATACATACAATATAGCATATATTTTATGTTTAAAATTACATCTATACTTCAGAAAATTACAAAAATAAATATAATTTCTTTTTTTTTTCCCCTAGAAATGTTGGATTCTGGGAGTTGGTAAAGGAGGAATTGAGCACTTCTTTTACTCTTAATGTTCTGGGCCTGACTGGTAAATTAATTACAATATTTTCTGTCTACAGTACACTTGGGGAGTTCATTTAGATCTGCTCTCAAAGCTGACTTACCCGAGAGACTACAAGTCAATTATAGTTCGAGCTCTTCTTGTCTCATTAGCTACTTGAATAATAATATATTTGAATGATAGCCCAGGAGACTAGAATTAGGAAGTGCTTGTCTCAGTCCCAAACGAGCATCTTAGTCAGATAATCCTAAGTGTCCATTATTAGTTTCAGCTGTGCCACATGACTGACTGAGAAATGTGCTACTCACCTTTAGAAAAATGGGGGGTTATGCCTTCATCTGTTTTTAATATATAAAGACCCAATTGTACTAGACATCTGTAGCTTTGGAAATTACCTTTCAAGTTACCAAAAGCTTTCTCTAAATCAAAAGAAATTCTAAGTAGTTGGTCAGTTTTGCATATTTTCCACGTATAAAATAGCTAATACTTTGCTCCAAAAAGAGTTGCATTTTTAAGATTTTTTTCAAAATGGCTGTCTATGTATTTAAAATTAACACCCAGGGAAAAATGATTTTGTTGTTTTATTATCGTCTTCAGCCATCCTTTGATGTATGCAGTGGAAATGAACTCTGGACCCATCTACAAAATTCCGCAAATGATTATGTCTTGGATAATTATTTAAGTAAGGTGTTTAAGAGAAATTACCGTTCTATAAAATATTTCCCAAATGCTTGAAAAAGAGAAAGGCTAAGTACAATAGGTACAGTGTGAATGAAGTCAGAATATTTAAAAGGAAAACATAAACCGTGCATAACAATATGAAAAATAGTCTTAGGAGAAATATGATTGTTCCTTTACAAGTTTTTTTTTTTAATCTATATATGTGAAATTAAGGAAAAAATTCACTTAGCCTTTGAACTAATCTTTATAACACTCTAGAGAAGGTCATATAAAAGGTCAAAATGCAGCATTTCCCAGTCCCTAAGGAGAAGGTGCTTCATTTTGATAATGTATTTAGCTGGCCAGAAGCCGCCATTCCTTATTGCAGTAATAACTCTTCTCTCATTTTATAAAATGTTGATTCTCACTCTTTGGGACATTAACCCTTCTTCTTAGTAACCTAGAATTAGTAGATAACATGGACATAATAGCTCTCCAATTTTATCTAAATTTTGTAAGATCATTAAATCTTTCCTATCCTATGTTAATACAAAATCTTCTCTTACACAGGTACTAATACTGGAAATGCCTAGATTTCTCATAAAGAATTTCTCCTTAATTTTTTCCACGAAATTCATGCATGCTTTATATATGTTTATGTACATTTTCATACATACTGTGTGACACTGACTCTATATTCTATTTTTATGAGTAGATAGGTTGTTCTGTGCATGTGAAATGACTAGATTATAGGTGAGTCAGCTTCATATTGGCTGCTTTGTTGATCAATGAGGATGACCACACAAGCAGTTACTTGTGGTGACTAATATTGATCAGCAAAGAAACTGTAGAATTTAACATGCTTTTTGTAGGTTCACTCAAAAAAGTGGAAACCTAGCTTCAATTAACACATTTTCTTTTGTGCATAAAGTCTCCATGTGAAGTGGAGATATCATTACTTTGTAAAGAATTAGCATCATCTTTCTATGATGAGATACATTAAACTCATCTTCCTAGTTGCCCATCTTTGGTTAATATTGGTAAACAAGTTAGATTACTACAATTGTTATTATAGAATGAAAGAACTTGCTCTATAAATGTGTTAAATAGAGCCTTAATGGTAAACATTTCAACATAATTGATATTCCCTTCCAATTTTTCTTCTCATAGCTTGAAAACAAATAACTTGGCCTAAATAAGTGAATATTTCCTTATGCTATTATAAGGATCTAACTATTCTTATTAAGAAAAAGAAAATGCCGCATGTATTATTCCTAGTCTTCTGCTCGCTTGAGCACTCTTAAAGCATACTGCCTGTTCTTCAAAATATGATGACAGCACTCTCTAATTGGACTGAGCAGTTTATAATTAATATGCTTTGATAGAAGGTCTGCTGGCACATTTGAAGAAACTACATCACAGATTTAAAACAAATTGATTTATCATGAATTGTAATTAATTGGACAATAGCCACAGAGAAAAATCAACACATTGCCTTACAATTGTAGGATGAAAAAATACCTTTCATAATGTCATTGCTTTATTAAACAAAGTTTCTAAAATACTATGTTTATTGTATGTGTGTCTACAAGAATCTTGTAGTGTTTGTGATAAATACTAGTTACAAATCCTTAATTTCAATAATTATATAATGATAATAAGTTACTTCCTATTTATTGAGCACTTGCTATGTGTTAGGAGACATAGTTACATAATGCTACTTAAACCACACAGTGTAAGGTAGATACTATTATTTTTTTGCATTTCACAGATGATGAAATTGAAAATAGACATGCAAATGAAGGCCAACCCAGAGAGTTCATTGGATGGTCTTAAGTCCTTATTAAATCATGATACTCCATTCTACACCTTCACCATAGAGATAGCCTGCCATGTAGAACATAGGCTGGTGTCCACAGGACAAGGCACCCCTGGAGATACCTTCCAGTTTTCTCTCTTCTTCCCCCTTTTTATAGATGTTGTCTAGACCATTTTCTTCTTATTAATACTTTTTTTTTTTTTTTTTGCTTCAGACAGAGAAAAATCATTTACCTAGACAAAAACTCCCCCATTTACAATCACTTTTCAGTCTGGCATTCTTGAGTTTATACCCAGGATTAGTTTGATTGAATTTGAGATATTCATAGACAAATTTTTAAGTTATATCCTAGAGGGCTAAACTTACTCCTTACATATTGAGTCCTTCTAATTTATTCTCTGAGGGTAACCCTAATTTCAGTTTTCATAATGCCTTACTCTTATCCCTATCTACAGAGAAAATGTTTAAAAAAAGAAAGAAAGAAGAAGAAAAAGCGAACAGTCTCTCTGCACTGCAGGGAATTTCCAGAATGCATCAAATATGTCTCCCTTCTTCTTACATTCTATTTGTCTCAGTGAGCCCTGGTTCAATAAGAATTTCTGAAAATTTGTGGGAGCCACCCAAAATGTTCACCAGTGACCCATAAAAATACTTTTTCAGGATAACTACCTGTCTATCCAGCTTCTCCTAGACCATTTTAATGAAGGGGAGCAAGGGGCATGAGCCAAAACAATTCTCCTATGAGCCTAATGAAAAGGGAAGAGAACCAAACTGCTAATAAATGCATTAGCAGGAAGCTAATGTTGAAATGGAAGCTCTTTGCTATCTTCCTGCCGTGAATGTCTATTGGGAGGATCATATCAACTGGCCCCTTGTTGTATGGTCAGGAGGTTTCTTAGCCAAAGTAGGCTATTAACACATTTTCCCCAAGTTGCATGTTTATGTATATCACAGAACAAGCATTAAGCTAAGAAAAACAAACAGCAACAACAACAAGCATAAGTTAATCATTTAAAGAACTGAAAATATGGCATCCAATAACAGTACTTTAATGAAGTATAAAATCTACATTGAGGGAATAATTTTCTCTGTAAAAAATAATCTTTTGTTCTTAAGGATTGCTTTTGGTAATGGCTTGTGGAAAGAATTTCTTGAAAGGAAAGTCAGAAGAGTGGCTACAGGGATGGTTGAATTAGAGAAAGTTTTCACAGTTCCCTGATTTGTGATATGGTCTTTATCCATACACCCAACTGGTGGCCATAATTATTGTAACTATTATAAAACATTTTGTAAAATATATTAAAATAAGAGAGAAAAGGAAGATTAAAAAATAGAAGGCAGAGTTTTAAGAATGGATTGACACAGGAGGCGGAGCCAGCATGGTACTATAGACAGAAGCACCACACCATCCCTCTACAGCAAAGACCTGAAAAGCTAAGTAAAACAGAAACAAACATCAGTCCTGGAACCCTAAGCATCAAAAGAAGGGATAAGGAACTCAAACAAGCACCAAATGGAATAAGACACTGACAGAGAACAGAGAGCTAGGAGAGAAATGGGCAGAGGTCCCCTATCAGCTATTGCAGCACGGATTTGCCATCTTGGACTCTTGTTGGAGATTGGCAGACAGGGAGTATGGGAAAGCAGCTTCTGGAGCTCTCAGCAGGAGATAGCGCACCCATTAACCAGTGATACACACTTTCCCACCCCCTCTCTTCTTCCCCCTGCTTGGGCTCTGCCGATTCCTGGCTGGCCAATCCACCTTATCCCAGCAGGTAGAGTGACCGAGGCCCGGGAGATGCCCACTCTGTGCTGCTTGGATTCACCCCACTCACGCCGGCCGGATCCTTCAGTGCCATTTCTTTGTTACTGGTGTTGCTTTTTTTGGCTTCTTTTGGTTTCTTCCCTGCCTGTCACTTCCTCTCCCTCCTTTCTCTTGAACATCTGGCTCAATGTGCCATCTTTACTTCTTCCTGATAGGCTGTGAAGTGCTGCTCAGCTGGGGAACTGCTCCCAGGTCCATGCTGCCATGCTGGTGGGATTCCAGAGCCTTTTTGTTTTGTTTTGTTGTGTTTGTTTTCTTTCTTTTTTCATGGGTTGGGAGCCCCTTTTAGCCAGGCTGTACTGTGGGGCTCTGGACCCACTTCCCTGATCTGTGCAGCTGTGCTGGTGGGAGCCCTGGGGGCATTTCTCTCTCTTTTGTTTTCTTTTTTCCTTTTTGTCTTTCTCCATTTCTCAGTTTCTCGTCTCTTTCCACTTACCTTCTTTTCCTATTTCCTGAATACCTGGTGGAGTGTACCCTCTCTGCCCCTTCTAGGCAGGCTGTACTGCACAGCTTGGGAGCCACTTACCCAGTATGCGCAGCCGTACTGGTGGGATCCCTGTGCACTTTTCTTTCCTTTTTCCTTTTTATTATTTTTCTTCATTTCTCAGTTTCTTGTATCTCTCTATTTACCTTCTTTTCCTGTCTCCTGAATAACTGGTGCTGTGTGCCATCTCCGCCCCTTCTAGCCAGGCTGTACTGCACGGCTTGGGATCAATTCCTCAGTCTGCGCAGCCATGCCATTGGGATCCCTGGGGGCCATTCCTTTATTTATTTTACTTTTCTCTTTTCCTTTTGTTTCCTTTTGTTTTTCTTCATTTGTCAGTTTCTCATCTCTCTCTACTTTCCTTCTTTTCTGTCTTCTGAATACCTGGCATTGTGTGCCATTTCTGCCCCTTCTATATGTGCTGTGTACTGAGGCCTGGGAGCCACTTCCCTGGTTGCCTGTGGGATCCCTGAGGACATTCCCTTTTTTAAAAAAAAAAATTTTTTTTTCTTTTTCTTTTAGTTTTTATTCATTTCTCAGTTTCTCGTCTCTCCACTCCAATAGCAAGATCCCTCAGCACTTTTTTATTTTGTTTTTTTGGCTCCTCTTTCTTTCTCCTTTCTCTCTTCTTTCCCATACCCATCTTAGCTCCACACATCCATCCATCAAAGGATGGAAAAAAATATATCAAGAAAATGCCTACCAAAAAAAAGCAGGAGTGGCAATACTAATCTCAGATAAAATAGACTTTAAAACAAAATCCACCATAAAAGACAAAGAAGAGCACTATATAATGATTAAAGGGATGATACATAATGAAGACATAACCATAATAAATAGCTATGCAGCCAATGACAGGGCTCCAAAATACATAAAGCGAACTCTTACAGCACTGAAAAGAGAAATTGACAGTTCCACAAT
>NW_004444021.1:1409403-1411940 GCF_000243295.1 Trichechus manatus latirostris
AAATAGAGAATAGAAAAACAATAGAAAGAATCAACAACACCAAAAGTTGGTTCTTTGAAAGGATCAACAAAATCAACAAACCACTGGCCAAACTGACAAGAGAAAAACAGGAGAGGACGCAAACGACCCAAATGAGAAATGAAATGGGGGATATTACAACAGATCTAAATGAAAGAAAAAGGATCCTAACAGAGTACTATGAAAAACTGTACTCCAACAAATTTGAAAACCTAGAGGAAATGGACAAATTTCTTGAAATACACTATCTACCCAAACTAACACAAAATGATGTTGAAAATCTGAACAGACGCATAACAAGAGAAGACATTGAAAAGGTAATGAAAAGACTTTCAGCCAAAAAAAGCCTTGGCCCAGATGGTTTCACTGGAGAATTCCATGAAGCATTCAGAGAAGAGCTTATACCAGTACTACTCAAACTATTTCAGAACATAGAAAAGGAAATGACACTTCTGAATTCATTCTATGAAGCCAGCATAACCCTGATACCAAAACTAGGCAAAGACACTACAAAAAAGAAAATTACAGATCAATTTCTCTCATGAATGTAAATGCAAAAATTCTCAACAAAATTTTAGCCAATAGAATTCAGCATCATATCCAAAAAATAATACAGCATGACCAAGTAGGATTGATACCAGGTATGCAAGGATGATTCAACATTAGAAAATCAATCAACATAATCCAGCACATAAATAGAGGGAAAGAAAAGAATCACATGATCATCTCAATTGACGCAGAAAAGGCATTCGACAAAGTCCAACACCCATTCCTGATAAAAACTCTCAATAAAAAAGGTATAGAAGGGAAATTCCTCAACATAATAAAGGGAATCTGTACAAAATCAACAGCCAGCATCATTCTTAAGGGAGAGAGGCTGAAAACATTCCACTTGAGAACAGGAGCAAGACAAGGATGTCTTTTTTCACCACCCTTATTCAACGTTGTGCTGGAAGTTTTAGCTAGAGTAATAAGCAAGAAAAAGAAATAAAGGGCATCTGGATTGATAATGAAGAAGTTAAACTGTCTCTGTTTGTGGATGATACAATACTATACATAGAAAATCCTAAAGACTCCACAAGAAAACTACAGGATAATAGAAAGATTCAGCAGAGTAGCAGGATACAAGATAAACATACAAAAATCAGTTGGATTCCTATACACCAATAAAGAGAACAATGAAAAGGAAATCAGGAAAACAATACAGTTTTTAATAGCTCCTAAAAGAATAAAATACTTAGGAATAAATCTAAGCAGGGATGTAAAAGACCTATACAAAGAAAACTACAAAACACTACTGCAAGAAACCCAAAGAGATCTACATAAATGGAAAAACATACCATAGTCAAGGATAGGTAGACTCAACATTGTGAAAATGACAATTCTACCCAAAGCAATTTACAAATACAATGCAATCCCCATCCAAATACCAACAACATTCTTTAAAGAGATGGAAAAACTAATCATTAACTTTATATGGAAAAGGAAGAAGCTCCAGATAAGTAAAACACTATTGAAGAAGAAGAATAAAGTAGGAGGACTCGCACTACCTGACCTCAGAAGCTACTGTACAGCTACAGTAGTCAAAACAGCCTGGTACTGGTACAATGATGGATACATTGACCAATGGAACAGAGTTGAGAACCCGGATGTAAACCCATCCACCTACAGTCACCTGATCTTCAACAGGGGCCCAAAGACTATCACATGGGGAAAAGACAGTCTTTTTAACAAATGGTGCTGGCAAAACTGGATATCCATCTGCAAAAAAATGAAACAGGACCCATACCTCATACTATACGCAAAAACTAATCCAAAATGGATCAAAAACCTAAATACAAAGCCAAAAACCCTAAAGATCATAGAAGAAAAAATTGGATCAACAGTAGAAGCCCAATACATGGCATTAACAGGATACAAACCATAGCTAACAGCACACAAACTCCAGGAGATTATCTAGATAACTGGGATCTTGTAAAAATTAAGCACTTATGCTCATCAAAAGACTTCACCAAAAGAGTAAAAAGACAACCTACAGACTGGGAAAAAATTTTTGGACGTTACAAGTCAGACAAAGGTCTAATCTCTAAAATCTTCAAGAAAATCCAACACCTCTACAACAAAAAGACAAACAATCCAATTAAAAAATGTGGAAAGGAACTGAACAGACACTTCACCAAAGAAGACATTCAAGCGGCTAACAGACACGTAAGGAAATGCTTACAATCACTAGCCATTAGAGAAATGCAAATGAAAACCACAATGAGATACTGTCTCACCCCAGCATTACTGGCACGAATCAAAAAAAAAAAAACAAACAAAAAAACAGAAAATAGCAAATATTGGAGAGGCTGCGGCGAGATTGGAACTCTTATGCATTGCTTGTGGGAATGCAAAATGGTACAACCACTTTGGAAAACGATATGGCACTTCCTTAGAAAGCTAGAAATAGAAATACCATATGATCCAGCAATCCCACTCCTAGGAATATATCCTACAGAAATAAGAGCCATCACATG
>NW_004444021.1:1412040-1425298 GCF_000243295.1 Trichechus manatus latirostris
TTATGCTGAGTGAAATAAATCAATCACGAAAGGACAAATATTGTATGAGACCACTACTATAAAAACTCATGAAAAGGTTTACACACAAAAAGAAACAATCTTTGATAGTTACGAGGGAGGAGAGAGGTGGGGATAGAAAAACACTAAATAGATTATAGATAAATGGTAACTTTGGTGAAGGGTAAGACAGTACACAGTTCTAGGGAAGCCAGCACAACTTGTACAACGCAAGGTCACGGGAGCTCCATAGACACATCCAAACTCCCTGAGGGATGGAATTGCTGGGCTGAAGGCTATAGTATGGACTATTTTCTTGGGGAACATCTAGCTCAATTGGCATAACATATTTTATAAAGAAAATGTTCTACATTCTGCTTTGGTGAGTAGCATCTGGGATCTTAAAAGCCTGTGAGTGGCCGTCTCAGATACTCTACTGGTTTCACCCCGTCTGAAGCAAGGGAGAATGAAGAAAACTAAAGATACAAAGGAAAGATCAGTCCAAAGCCTAATGGACCACATTTACCATGGCCTCCACCAGACGGAGTCCAGTACAACTAGATGGTGCCCAGCTACCACCACTGACTGCTCTGACAGGGATCACAACAGAGGGTCCCGGACAGAGTTGGAGAAGGATGTAGAACAAAATTCTAACTCACGAAAAAAAAAAACAGACTTACTGGCCTGAAAGAGACTGGAGAAACCCCGAGAGTATGGCCCCCAGACACTCTTTTAGCTCAGTAATGAAGTCACTCCTGAGATTAACCCTTCATCCAAAGATTAGACAGGCCCATAAAACAAAATGAGACTAAAGGTGCACACCAGCCCAGGGACAAGGACTAGAAGGCAGGAGGGAACAGGAAAGCTGGTAATAGGGAACCAAAGGTTGAGAAGGGAGAGTGTTTACATGTCATGGTGTTGTTAACCAATGTCATAAAACAATATATGTACTAACTGTTTTAATGAGAAGCTAGTTTGTTCTGTAAACCTTCATCTAAAGTTCAATAAGTAAAAAAAAAAAAGAGACTGGATTAACAGAGAAAAACAATAAAGTAGGTAAAAATAAGTAAAAGAGTATTTTAAAGGAAGTTATGATTTAAAAATTGAAAAAAAATAGGAAATTAGACAAAGATTTAAGAGTAAAACCAAGTAGAAATAAAATTAATTAGATCAGATAAAAGAGATAAAATATCAAAGGTAAAAAGTTTATAATATGCAAGAACAAGCATAAAAATATACTCATAAAATGTTACAAACATATACCTTATTTTTACACAAATAACTTGCATGGTCTATATTTATTTGACAGCCACTCCCTCCTATAGCAGGATATTTTTGTAAGTGTGCTATGCTAATTTTTTTTTTAATAGAAACATGTAAAAAAAATTGGCATAGCAGTGCTTCTGAAAATACTTCGTGGGGAGAGGTAGTGGTTGACAAACAAACGTGGCAGGCACATGTTATTTGCGTAAAAATATGGTAAGTAGGTAGGATTATAAAATGAGAATAAGAAGTAAGGACTAAAAATATGAGTATAATTTATAATACAAAAACTGAAAATAAACAAGACTATGAATTTCTAAAAATGAAACAGGTAACAATGTTTAACAATTAAACTGACATCAATCAGGGCAGCCAAAGAATTTTAAAAACTCAAGCTATCTATTTGGATTCTGCCAAGAAGTATGAGACCTTGACAGTGCTCTGTAATGGATCAGCAAAATCGTGACATGAGATTAGTATGGCATTTACCAAAAATTCTTCATAGCACAAATTATTAATTCCATGAAAGAATAAACTAGTCTACACCTATATGTATACACTTAATATGTCTACATTTTAGAGATTAACATTTCAGACTTCCTAGAAGGAAAACTTCATAAACTGTTTCTTCTCGGTGGAGGGAATAATGCTACATCCATTTTAGTATAAGCTGAAGTGCATATGTGTGATTACCCACATGAAGATAAACTCTCAGTTTGGGCATTTTGCTTTGTTGATCTGTTTTAGATCCAAGATAAGTCTTCAAGAACCAGAATAATAACTTCTGTGAGTCAGGCTGATGACCAATTAAGATACGATCTTTTAAAGTCTATTTGGTCTTGATACTGCTGTGATGTCCTTTTCTGGATAAAAAAGAAATAGATCAAATCCACCCAGTAATTTTAGAATTCTGTATTTAGCCTTTCTTTGGTTTTGAGTTCAGCAATGGAGAATGAAGTGATAAACAACACTGAGATGATAAGATAATGAATTTTTGTGAGCTGTTAGTACCTACATTGATTTATCTATGTAAAAGAGAGTCGAAACCTGTGAATCAGCAAGGGGCATAGTAGGTTGAGTCCCAGGTGGAGAAGCTCTGGGATGTAGTGAAGCGATCTGAAGGATGAGAGGTATAGATCTTAAACTGGTATGTGGGAAACTTCAATATCTTGCTATAGAAAATCAAAGATTGTAGATTAAAATGCTTTTTTACACCTTACTTGTTCCCTCAAGGACCGGTTTCCTAGTGAGACACCAACAAGGGCAGAGTTTGGCGTTGACTCCATCCCTGTTTTTCACTGGCCTAGGTCAGTTTATAGTACCCTTCTGTCCTGCCCTTATGCTCACTATCCTCTTACTGTCCAAAGCCTTCTGGTATGCTAAGAACCCACACACAAACACCTTTACTGCTCCCTTTAAACCACTATGTGCTAAACCTTTTATTTCCATTCAGACTCCCAGTTTTAAACGAATCTGATGTTAGCTAGGTTTTAAACGAAAGCAGTTAGATTATACTAATTGATACTAGATGTATGAATAGCTGATAACCCCACACTTACTTCCAAACCCTTTGAGAATAATTTGCATTTTAAAATAAGACACATTAACCCTAATAAATATTCAATTGGTAGTAATTCAGTCACTATGAGAATGTGAAAAAGGGAAGAAAGTGTCAGGGTTTGTGAGAAAAATTTTGGGATTGGATGGAGATGTGTTTAATGTCTTCTAAGGCACACAGTAAGGATCCCTGGTGGCCCAGTGGTTAAGCACGTGGCTGCTAACCAAAATGTTGACAGTTTGAACCTACCAGCTGCTCTGCAGTAGAAACATGGCAGTCTGCTTCCATATAGATTATAGCCTTGGAACCCCTATGGGACAGTTCTACTCTGTCCTGTAGGGTCACTATGAGTCAGTATCAACTCGATGGTAATGGGTTTGGTTTTTTGGTTTAAGGCATACAATATAAGTGATTATATACTTTATCTTCAAGCTCCATTGTTGAATGCTGGGATGTGTTGTTTAGTGCCTTATCACATATTGCCAGTGATTTTGCCACTGTTGTATTTATTAATTAGTGTAATGTTTTAGATACAAGATTTATCTTGGTTCCTTTCTTCAGTAAAGTTTTGTGGTTCATTGGCAGCACAAATTATGAGTATAAACATTGTCGTGCTCCAGTTTCTTTCCAGGCCATAATAATTGAGTATCTGCTCATTAGAATAGTTTTTTTTTTTTTTTTGGTAGCATTTCTATTTTGTTAAAAGGACAGCTATAGACCGGTAAAATGACCTCTGTAAATAAAACCAAAAACTGTGACAGAGCTATCAGCATAGTCAGAAAGATACATGCTTATATATCTTCCATTGACTGAAGGGTAAGATGTGAAGGTATTTAATACACATATTTATCCCTAATCTTACCCATAATTTTGAACACCCCCCACATTAAATTATGAAGAAATGGTATTACATAGCAGAGCTCAGATATAATCCTCTAGTGGTTTCTGTAGGTATTTCTTTTGTTTTCCAAGTTTCTCTTCTTTTGCTGGGGATCAAGGCTAGGTGTCAAATCCAAGGAAATGGACACAAAGATTGGGAAGTTGTAACATCTGAATTTGAAGTGCATCTGGGGATAAATGGAGACTAGAGAATAGTCAAGACTGGGCAAACAGGTACAGAAGTAGTCTCACTAGAATCCCAGAAGCAACAAAGCTCTAGATTCTAAGAGAACAGTACACACTTTCCACTCTGCAGATCCAGGTGGTCCTTTCCTGTTTCTGTGAGTGCATGGAAGAGATTAAATAATATCCACAATGGAATCTTACAGACCTAGGCTTGAATTCAAGTTCTGCTCCCTATTAGAATGTGACTGTAAAGAAGTATTTTTTTTAAGTTATTATGCCTTGATATTCTAATGTATAAAATAAGGTTAAATATACTTGCCATGTTTATTTTACATAGTCCTGCAAAGAATCAAATAAGGCAATAAATGTAAAAGTTCTTTATACTACTAACTCTAAGCCATTCTTTTATAGAACTTCTTTCAAAGGACAAATATGAGTAGCAACACTATTTAAATTGTTAAATATTCATCCCTGTTGGTATAATAATTTTATATATATAGCAACTGTCAACTGCAGTTCATGTCTTACTTTTCTAGGGCTGCCATAACAAAATACCACCAAGTGGGTGGCTTTTAAGTACAGAAGTTTATTGTCTCACAGTTCTGGAGGCTGGAAATCTGAATTCAGGGCATCAGCAGGGCTCTGCTGTCTCTCTGTCTGCTTTGGGGTAGATCTTTCCTCGTCTCATCCACTGTCTGGTAGCTTGGCTTATCCTTGGCTTGTAGGCAGATTCTCACATGGTATCTTTCCTCTGTGTGTAACTGTTTCTGTATCTGTGCTCACCTTTTATAAAATAACATTCAAATGGGATGAGGATTAGGACCCATCCTACCCTGGTGTGGCTTCTTTTAACCTTACTGATAACAAAAGAAAAGCCTTATTTCTACACAAGATCACATTCACAGATTCAGGGGTTAGGACTTCAACGTATCTTTCTGGGGGACACAATTCAATTTATAGTGGTGCGTTTATCATGTTAGCAATATTTCAGTCAATAAACTATGTTTTACTGTGTTCATTCGGTGGATTCGGATGTGACCACTCAAATGATGATATAAAGCTCTTGCACTAACAAAAAATGTAAAAATAAAGTTTATAAAATTAGTCTGCAGAACATTGTTATATAAGCCTATTTTGTTAAAAGTCCTAATGTGTGTATATTAAGGGAAGAAAGTGGGAAAAAATACACAAACACATAACAATAGTGAGCACTGGAATTTAAGAATTTGGGGCTCATCACTTTTTAGTCTATATAATTTTATATTATATGAATGCTTTCTAATGTGCATGTATTATCCTTATAATCTGAAAAAAGAAAAAAAAACTTTATTTAAAAAGGAAATCAGAATAAATACATTAGAAAGAACCCTTGAGTTAGGGTCAAAAGAATTGATATTATTCATGATCATGTTACTTGTTAACTACAAAGCTTAGACAACTTACTCAAATTTTCTGAACCTCAATCCCTTCATTTATAAATTATATGTACCAATATTTGCTCTACCCAAGTTCTGACAGTTTTGTGGGGGAAAATGAGATAAAGCATAAGGAAGATTTTAGAAACCATCCAAGTAGTTTTCATATCCTTATTAAGTCAGTCATTAATTAAATTAACAAAACATATTTCTGAATGAATAAGAAAAGAGAAAGTCTTTAGGCACAAGAACTTTAAGATCTAGCAATACACAAAGATGCTTTAAAAAATGCTGTTCTGCCAGATTAAAGGGAGTGAAGATCAAAACTGTTAACATTGCCAACCATGTCTGGGAACAAAGAACACTTTCTTATTATTCTGAGATGTCACATATTTGGAATGATATGATTTTTATCATCTCCTATTTTTTTTAAAGGTTAATTCAAGTATTCTTGTTCTGTTAAGCTTATCTTTTTTTCTCCTTTTCAATTTCTCTGCCTTTCAGTCTCTGAATGTGTATTTCAGAAAATTGAGAGAGTTAACATTCTTAGTTCTGATCAGACTAGATTAATCAAGATCTGTGGGTCCTCATCACTTTCAGCAGTTCCGTAGGACCTATTGATAGGAAAAAATGCTCAGAACTTTCCTGGGAAAAATAATGTGCCATTACAAACAAAACTAAACAAAAAACTCCCAAACCTGTCCTTTACCTCTTGATTGATGCTAAATTAACTTCAGCAGTGTCTTCAGTAAAATATTAGAAACAAGTTAAGTCTGATGTTGAGCGGCCTTGTTGTGTATTTGACAGATCATTCATTCTGAAAAAAGTGGTCCCATTTTCCTGTCACTTAACCTTCATTTTATTGTAGGAGTAAAAAGCTTGGTAAAATGAAGGTCGTATATGGCATCAAAAAACAAACAAACAAAAAAAACCTGACATTGCTTTCTTAGGGGACAAGTTTTTCTATGGAATAACTGGCATCTACAGCTAAAAATAAGTTTGCCCTTGATATCTTTTCCTCAACAAATAGATACATTACTTTGTTAGAAGACATACAGATATACAGATACTCCGTCATACATGTATGGTTAGAGACATCCAAAACTTTATATTTTCCCTTTGCAAATTATAAGGTCAGAAATTTTCCAATGAAGAACATTCAAGATTATAGGCTTTCATCTTTCACTGATGATAAAAAAGAAATATGCAATATTTACACATTAAGCATAAAATGAATCTTGTATGAAGTTTCCTTAGTTAGGATTTTTTTATAGTAAAGTAAATAAAAATAGAATGTTTTCTTCAATTTCTCGAGGTTTGGAGACTGCCAGGTTAATTAGGTAAGAAATAGATTTTTATATAAAACATAGAAAGAGGGGAAAGTCACAAAGTTGAACTTTGGAAGTGAGAATGAGGTCAATTTAGAGAAATCGTAATTCTGCTGATGTTTTGACCTTATATCCAACGTGGTCTGAAAGCTTCGCATTCAGCATCACTTTCTGTGTTACAAAACAAAGGACTAACACAAGTATTTTTGAAAAGGTGGAGGAGAACCTGATCAGTGAGCTGTGTTCTCTCTCTCTGTCCCATTAAAACATTAGCGTTAGTTAGCTCTTTTCCTTCTTGGACATTTGGGAAGAAATAGAATCAGACATTATACAGTGTAGGACCAGTATGTTTTAGTGTAGAAAATGATTACGGAAGATGCCAGTTCTACAAACGCTTCATACAGATTGCCCAGAGCAGGGAGTCTAGGATGGAAGGCAAAGAGAGGAATGCAGAGAATTGTGACTACAAAGAGTATTCAAACACTTTTCCAGTATAACTCGTCCCTAGTTTTTAATTTCTCTTAGAAATTTCTTCAGATTCCCAAAGAATCCTAGAGTTTGAATTTATTGGATATTCTATTACTTGTCCTCTAAAAATGACTGGAAGCTTGTCTACTGATTGAAAGAGCATATGTACACACACATAAATACACTCACATTTGGTTTGAATCAAATGGAATTCCAGTAATTCGTAGGCATACACAAGAAACTAGGGTGTATGGAGACATCAGAGGAATAATAAAGCACATCATGTAAACCTATGTAAATTACAATGTAACAATATATTTCATTAAATTCCTTTTAAATATGCTGTAGGTGCTTGGGGTAGAAAGATATGTAAGACATTATCACATATCTCACAGATTTACAAATCTTGTTGGGACAGAGAAAATAGATATTATTTCAGTTCTTCACTCTGCAAATAACCAAACATCCAAATCAAATTGGGTTAAATAAAAAAGAAATATAATGCAAGGTCAAATCTTGAGGTAAGAAGGGCAACATGGTGATCTAATGGACTAGTCCTGGCTCTGTTTCTCTTGATCGGTAGTGTGATGGGCCTTAAATCAAAGCATGGTAACTTTCAGAAGAAGGAGAACCCTTGGCATTTACAGATAGTCCCCAGGTTATGAACATCGAGCTTATGTACAATCTGTAGTTATGAGCCAATCCCCGTAACGCCTATTATGTTAAAAGTTCCAGGTATATACAATGGTTCGTAATAACAAATGTGCTACTTTTTAACTCACATCAAAACATTATTATTATTATTACTGTATTATTATGTTAAAGATGTTTTAGTGTATCTGGAAATGTTCTGTAATGTTTTTATGCATAGAAAAGTACCCTGTATACTATATACTAAGACAAACATTTGACTAACTGATGTTAAATAATATATAAACTGTACATAACTGTTCTGATTTTCAAACAAATTTGGCTTAAAGACAGAGTTAGGAATGGAACTTGTTTGTAATCTGGGGACTACCTGTATTCTGGTTGAATTTCTTATACCACATGCCTGTTCCTGAAACTCAAAACAATCTCCCGAATCACAAGGATGTTGCACAATAAAAGAAGAATGGGTATTAGAGAAGAAAGAATGGGTATCAGGGAGAGCGCCTCAGTTTTCTCAATGAAAATAGGAATTGTGAGTGCCAAATTTAAGAAAGAAAGCACAATTATTGCTAAAGACTTTCTGAAGAAAAAATGATTATTAGTGTTGAGATTAATGAAAAACCTTAATAGAAGATTTAAATATTAAGAAATTAAGAGCGGGGGACAGTTTGAGGAGAAGATAAACTGAGTTCTCTGAATGGAGAGGACCATCAGGCTGTATAACATGTAGCAGAATGTGACTTGGAATGGTGGATTCAAGATTTATTCTCAGAGGGGTAGTGGTCGAAACTAAGATAAGATGAAAATAAAGATAAGGTCAGTAATAGTACAGAGCAAAAAAGCAAGAGACAAAACATTGATTCAAGGGTATGTCCATATTTAGGTAGCCCACGGGAAGATGAAGAAGAGAGAAAAACCTAGCCATGTTCTGAAACCAAAGAAGAAAACCATGTCAATGCTGCAGAGAGGTCATCGCAAGTGAGAATAGAAACATGGATATTAAATGTGGCAAAGGAGATCCAACATTGGGGACCTTGGAGAGAACAGCTTTGGTAGAGTGAGAGAAGTGTCATATAGCAAAGGCTTAAGGAGTGAGACAGGGAGGTGGCCAATGCAGATTTAGATTTAGCCATTTTGATATTGAAAGGAAAGATTGTGATAGAACTATAGCTCAAAATAGGGAAGCAAAGCAACTAATTTATTTATTTGTAACCACAGAGGGAAAGTCAGTAAAATGGAAGATGGACTCTAAAAAAAGAGGATTGTTATTTGAGAAAAGTAGCAAGTGAGGCAATAGAGCGTAAGACAAAGAACAAAGTAAAGGGTAGAGCTGTTGAAAAAGGAGACGCCTTTCTCATACCTGTTGAAGTAGGGAGGAAGTTGCTTTTGAGAAATTTTGATTTTGATTGCAGAAAAATTATGTAGTTGATTGAATGATTATTATCTGACATTTATTATACTCTAGGAACCATGTTAAGTACTTATTGATTACAGAATGAAGGTATGATTCAGAATATGATTGAATTTATTGGATATTCTACTATTTATCTTCTAAAAATGACTGGAAGCTTGTCTGTCTAACTCTGCTTTTAAGTATTATATTAGTCTTTCTGTTATACTGGCCTTCATCTTTTTCATAAGATTTATCTTGTCCGAGAGTTAGATGAGGACGTATTCATTCACGTTTGAAATATGGTGTGTGTTTGTGGTCCAGACTTACGACCACAACACTGAAAAAAATCTGTTTTGATATCTGGGGATAGCATCTAGGATGGACATAAAATATGAAAACTTAAGCTGATAAATAGCTCTGATTCCTAAATGTCTGTCTTTAACAGAGATGGGAAAACAATGATGTGAAGGCTTGTTGAGGGAATGCCCGTCTCCAGTAGGGAGCAGCACACACCAATGAATGCAACTGTCCACTCTACCTGAAACCAATGCAAGTAAGACAAAGAAAGACCTTTGAAGGGTTCACTGCATAAAGGTAGTATATGGAACTTTTGGTAATAGGGTCCTGCTCTTACGAAGCATTTTGTGAAATACATAAACTACAGTTTTACTCCTTAGTAGATTACATATCCATTTTTTGAAAGAGCTATGCTGTCAGTTCTGGTCAAGAGTCATAAGGATGCTTCTCAGAAACAAAATGAATTTTAGAAAAATCTCAAAATCAAATACATCTTATTTTAATATTACACATAAACATAATCCTTAAATCTCGGGGAAAAAAGAGGAATTTCACAAAAATAATGCTTGGAAATTGATGTATTAAAGATTTTCCAGCATCTATAATTTTGGTGTACAAGTAATAACATAGTATTTGTCATTGGCTATGTGAAAGAGAACATAATATTACCACAACATGGAATTTGGATTTATTTTTTTATTTAGAAGGCCACTAGTCTATGTTAATTTTTGTTATGATTATGATACATCCTGTGTTGTAATTTTATTGTTATGTTTGCTGTTTTATTAATTAGGTTCAAATCACCACTATTTCATTAGACATTTAGTTTAAAAAGATATTTTTCTGAATTTGATGACATAATTATGTACGGACTGAGGACACAGATGAGGAATTTAGAAATAGAAGAGAAGTTCAAAAGGCTAATGACTAAGCATTTTGGTTAAAGATAAAGATTATGTTTCAAGGCAATATTGTATTTTTTCCTTAATAAACACAAAATTTTTAAATATATTAAATCTAGGTTTAGAGTGTTCAGAATTACCTGTAGGAAATAAACTAAGGTTTGCTAAGCAACCTAACAGAAGCTTTGAGTATATTATGTCTTTTAATTATTAGATATTATTTTACAGCTGAAAAAAGGAGGCTTAAATAGATTATGTACTTCACCTAGTGTCACACAGCTGGTGAAGCTAGGATTCAAACACAGGCCTAACTAACTTTAGATCTCATAATCTTTCCAAAATACCACACCACCTTATTCCCACGATCCTAATGTAAGCATTTGAATCCACCTTATAGAACACTTCCTCATAAGGAAATAGTTCTAACAAGGATTGAGAGAAAGGTGGCTTAGACAAACCAGCAACAAAATAGATTGCCTTCTAAAAGTTTCCTTTTTTTGCTCTTCTATCAATATACTTCAGAAGATAATATCTAAATCTAAAAGAGGGATACGGGATAGGAGGAGGGGCTCTAGCTAGAGACACAGTGTCTGTCACCCAGAAAAATGATGAAAGAGCCTGTGTCCTGAAGGAACTTCGTCCTCATTTTTTCCTGTGTCTCTCTTCCCTATAAACACTCTCCTCCTATTAGGAAAGCCACTTAGTTGCCTTGTATCCCGTTTCCTGGATTGCTCTATTTTGGGAGGCGGCTCAGCAGAGCACATCAAGGTATGTGATCCAGGAGAAGGAGACTGAAGGAAACCTTTGCAATGGAAGATGGAAAAGAAAAGGGAGAATAGAGATTTGGGCTTATTGTAATATTTTCCTAAATATACATATAACTTCCCTGGAGTATATCGGAGAGAGAGAGAGAGAAAGAGAAAACATATTTTTTTCCCTGTCTTTTCTCTTCCTTCAGGGAAATTTCAAACATTATAGTAGGATAACTGGGACAATATTTTTGTATTGAAACTTCTTGGCATGCCCTTATTCGAACTATATAGTCCTCATATCTTCTTAGTCAGAGTTTACTCAAGATATTGTTATTGTTAGTTGCTGTTGAGTTGGCCCTGACTCATGGCTACCTTATGTATTAACAACTTGAAAATATCCATCATTTTTAAGTCTTTCCCTCCAAAAAAAGGGTAGACCCATTAGAAACGATAGGTAAGGAAACCCTCTGGACCACACAAGTCTAATTGAACTTACAGAGCACAAGTAGAGACCCAGCCAAATCCGGAGGACAAGAGTGATTCTTCTTTTTCTTTTTTTAAATTTTATTGTGCTTTAGGTGAGAGTTTACAGCGTAAATTAGTTTCTCATTCAAAAATATATACACAGATTGTTTTGTGACATTGGTTGAGATCCCCACATTGTGTCAGCACTCTCCCCCTTTTCCTTTTCCACTCCAGTTTCCTGCTGTCCATTCCTCCAGTTTTCCTGTCCCTTTTTGCCTTCTCATTTTTGCTTTTGGGCAGGTACTGCCCATTAGATCTTGTATATTTGATTGGACTGAGAAGCACATTCCTCAAGTGTGTTGTTGTTTGTTTTATGTTGTTGTTGTTAGGTGCCCTCGAATCAGTTCGGACTCATAGTGACCCTGTGTACAACAGAAAGAAACACTGCTCGGTCCTGCGCCATCCTCAATCATTGTTATGTTTGAACCCATTGTTGCAGCCACTGTGTCAGTCTATCTCATTGAAGGTCTTCCACTTTTTTGCTGACCGTCTACTTTACCAAGTATGATGTCCTCCTCCAGGGACTGGGCCCCCCTGGTAACATGTCCAAAGTACTTGAGAAAAAGTTTCACCATCCTCGCTTCCGAGGAGACCTCTGGTTTTATTTCCTCCAAGACAAACCTGTTCATTCTTCTGGCAGTCCATGCTATATTCAATATTGTTTACCAACACCATAATTTAAAGGTATCCATTCTTCTTTGGTCTTCCTCATTCATTGTCCAGCTTTCGCATGCATATGAGGTGATTGAAAATACCATGGCTTGGATCAGGTGCATCTTAGTCCTCAAAGTGACATCTTTGCTTTTCAACATTTTAAAGAGGTCTTTTGCAGCAGATTTGCCCAGTGCAATGCACCTTTTGATTTCTTGACTGCTGCGTCCATGGGTGTTGATTGTGGATTCAAGTAAAATGGAATCCTTGACAATCTCAGTCTTTTCTTCTTTTATCATGATATTCCTTATTGGTCCAGTTGTGAGGATCATGTTTTTCATTATGTTGAAGTGTAATCCCTGCTGAGGGCTGTGATCTTTGATCTTCATCTGTAAGTGCTTCAAGTCCTCTTCACTTTCAGCAAGGAAGGTTGTGTCATCTGCGTATTGCCAGTTGTTAATGAGTCTTCCACCAATCCCGATGCCACATTCTTCTTCAAAGAATCCAGCTTCTCGAATTATTTGCTCAGCATACAGATTGAATAAGTATGGTGAAAGGATGCAACCCTGACGCACACCTTTCTTGACTTTAAACCATGCAGTATCCCCTTGCTCTGTTTGAATGACTGCCTTTTGTTCTGTGTACAGGTTCCTCATGAACACAATTAAGTGTTCTGGAATTCCTATTCTTCGCAATGTTATCCATAATTTGTTATGATCCACACAGTCGAAGGCCTTTGCATAGTCAATAAAACTCAGGTTAACATCTTTCTGGTATTCTCTGCTTTCATCCAAGATCCATCTGACATTAGCAGTGATGTCCTTGATTCCACATCCTCTTCTGAATTGGCTTGAATTTCTGGCAGTTCCCTGTCGATATACTGCTGCAACCAGTTTTGAATGATCTTCAGCAAAATTTTACTTGGGTGGCGCAGTGGTTCAGATCTTGGCTGCTAACCAAAAGATAGGCAGTTTGAATCCACCATCCACTCCT
>NW_004444021.1:1425817-1463094 GCF_000243295.1 Trichechus manatus latirostris
TCTGTCTGGGACCCTGTATTGTGAACCCTGTCAGAGCAGTTGGTGGTGGTAGCCGGGCACCATCTAGTTTTTCGGGGCTCAGGCTGGTGGAGGCTGTGGTTCATGTGGTCCATTAGTCCTTCAGACTAATATTTTCCTTTTGTCTTTGGTTATCTTCATTCTCCTTCGTTCCCAGCAGGATGGAATCCCAGAGGCTACTCACCAAATTAGGATGTAGAATTTTTCTTTATGAACTATATTATGCCAATTGACCTAGATGTCCCCTGAGACCATGGTCCCCAGCCCTCAGCCCCAGTAACTCGGTCCCTCAAGGTGTTTGTATGTGTCTAGGAATCTTCTATGATTTTGTCTTGCTCAAGTTGTGCTGACTTCCCTATATTTTGTGTTGTCTTTCCCTTCACCAGTGTTAGCACGTATCTGCTATCTAGTCAGTGATATACCTTCACCACCACCTGGTTTGTATTCTCTTTATGCCATGTATTAGGGCCCCTTATAACCATCAAAGATCTTTTTTTTTTCTGTGTGTAAACCCTTTTCTTGAGTTTTTATAACAGTGGTCTTATATAATATTTGTCCTTTAGCGATTGACTTATTTCACTCAGCATAATGTCCTCCAGATTCATCCATGTTGTGAGTTGTTTTGCAGATTCGTTATTGTTCTTTATTGTTGCATAGTATTCCATTATGTGTATGTACCATAGTTTATCTATTCATCTGTTGACGGACACTTAGTTTGTTTCCATCTTTTTGCTATTGTAAATAATGCTGCAGTGAACATGGGTGTGCATGTCTATTTGTGTGACCGCACTTATTTCTCTAGTATACATTCCTAGTAGTGGGATTGCTGAATCTGACGTTATTTCTATTTTTAGCTTTTCAAGGAGGCACTATCTTGTTTTCTGTAGCATTGTACCATTTTACATTCCCACCATCAGTGCATAAGAGTTCTAATCTTCTGGCAACCTCTGCAACATTTGTTATTTTCTGCTTTTTTGATTCATGCTAGTAATGTTGGGGTGAGGTGGTATTTCATTATAATTTTGATTTGCATTTCTCTAATGGATAATGATCTCAAGCATTTCCTCATGTGACTGTTAGGTGCCTGAATGCTTTTTTGGTGAGATGTCTATTCATATTCTACGCCCATTTTTAAATTGAATTATTTGTCTTTTTGTTGTTGAGGTGTTGAAGTTTTCTATAGATTTTAGAGATTAGACCCTTGTCAGATATGTCATAGGGAAAATTTTTTTCCCAGTCTGTAGGTTCTCTTTTTACTGTTTTGGTGAAGTTTTTTGATGAGCGTAAGTGTTTAATTTTTAGGAGCTCCCAGTTATCTAGTTTATCTTCTGGTGTTTGTGCGCTATTATTATGGTTTGCATTCACTTTTTGCCATGTATTAGGGCCCCTATGTTGTCCCTATTTTTTCTTCCATGATCTTTATCGTTTTAGGTTTTATTTTTAGGTTTTTGATCCATTTTGAGTTAGTTTTTGTGTATGGTGTGAGGTATGTGTCCTGTTTCAGTTTTTTACAGCTGGACATCCAAGTTTTGCCAGCGCCATTTATTAAAGTCTGTCTTTTCTCAATTTAATGGTATTATTTTCCTTGTTTATGGATTGTATGGTTTTTTTTTTTATTTTTTGGTCCAACTTTTTTGTTTTGTTTTGATACATCAGGGCAGGCTGTCTGGACTTGCTTACTGCTTGCTTATCTGTTGGCACAATAGCTCTCACCACCTTGTCCAGTTTGCAGGGCAGCAGCAGGCAGGGCAAGCCTACTTCGTACTGCATATTGGTTTGTTGAGGTAATTGAGGACAGACTGGGAGGTGCTGTCTACCTCCTGATGTTGGTCCAGTGGTGTGGGAGCGTTCGATGTGCCATGCCAGATGGGCAGGGGTGGCAGATGGTAAGTAGTATGGACTAGTTTCCCACCGTTCAGCAGCTGGTCAAGTGGTGGAACAGGAAGGGTAGTGTGGGCCCAGTGAGGCATCGGGCCCAGTGCGACCGCAGGCCTGAGTACCAGGGATAATCTAGCAGCTGTGGCTTGGTGGGGGCAGGTGGGAAGGCAGGTTGGTGTATGGGGTTAGGTGGGAGGGAGAAAGAAAAGAAAAGAGAGAAAAGGAAAAAAAAAAGGTGGCACAGCAATAGCTAGAGGGTAGGGACAGGCTGGAGGGAAGGGGGGGGAAGGTGGCATACGGGGCAGAGGATGAGGGGTGGGAAAGCATGTTTCTCTGGTTACCAGTTGCTCTGTCTCCTGTTGAGAGCTCTGTGAAGTTGCCTTGCCCTACTCCCTGTCCAGGGTCATTGCTGTCTGTGTTCCAGGATGACAATGCTGGGCCATGTTAGTTGGCAGGGGAATTCCAATGTGTATCTCTCCTCGTTCTCTGTTTTCTGTCAGTTTCTTCTTCCATTCGGTGTTTGGTCTAGTTCCTTATCCCTTTATTTGATGCTTAGGGCTCCAGGATTGATGTTTGTGTCTGTGTTACTTATTTTTTTCAGGTCTTTGCTGCAGAGGGACGGCATGGTGCTTCTGTGTAGGGTACCATGTTGGCTCTGCCTTTCCAAGAGTGATTATTCTTTTGGATAATAGTATTTTATAGTTGTTCCACTTTGAAGAAATATATCATGAGTTAAAGGAAAATATGAGCTATTTCAGGGATAAGAAAAACCATTCTATTCCTTTTATTAAGACTCTTCTCCATTGCCTAATTTCTTTCATTGTTTGGCATCCTTTCACAAAAGTAATGGCCAAGGAGCCCTGGCGGCACAATGGTTAAGAGCTCAGCTGCTAACCAAAAGGTTAACGGTTAGAATCCACCAGCAGCAACTTGGAAACTCTATGGGGCCTTTCTACTCTGTCCAATAGGGTTGTTAGGAGTCAAAATTGACTCGAAGGCAGTGGGTGTTTTTGGTTCACAAAACTCTTCTAATTTCAGATATCCTATTACTATATATTCAGTCACAAGCTCTCTTCATGTTATTTATCCTGAATGAAAATGTTTGCTCTTTCTGTTATGAAAAATTCTTGATTACAGATTTTGGTATGGCATGTTTTGTTGAGGTGCTTTGTTTTCTGTCCGAGCCATTAGAAAACTATTTTTTTTCTTTTTTTTTTTTTTTTAACTTTTCTCTTGTTCCTATTTTAATTTCATCTTCCATTGCTCTGGTAAACAAATCTGCATGCTTTTTTCTCATGCTGATAGTATGGCTCATATTCAGAGAATTCCTTGTCACTATGCATGACCTAGGCCATGATTACTTCCATTCCTACATCCCCTGCACATTTGTATGCATCTCATGTATCCAGTCTCTACATTTTTTTCTCCAGATGTTTTATAATTGCTCCCATTTTCTCACTTATAAAAGAAGACCCCGTAATATTAATTAAAAGCATTCTGCTGCTTGGTTCAGCTAGGCCAACATACAACAGGAGAAAAACTCTCAAATAATAACAACACCAAAATTTTCCTGCAAACTTGGTAAAGGCAGATTATTTGAGAAAGGTGTGATCAGCATGCAGATATCACAAACTAAATGGCATGTTAGTAATTGTGAAAATTTGACAGAAAGTAGCAAAAAAAATAAACAGATAGCTCCATAAACTTTACAACTAATACGAACAGAGAATTACATTTTGCATTCTTTTTCATATGGGAGGAATTTAACCTGAAACTATTTACTTCTTTAAAAACATGTACAATCACAAGGTTGTAATTTACAGTTTGAAAATGTAATTATTAAAATTTTAAATATCTATAATCAAATCAAATTAAATACACTGAAATATTAAAGAATTGCAGTATATTTCATGTAAGATCTTAATCTAGGTTTCTCCGAAAGTAGAACCTGAGAGAAATACTTGCTTACAGGTGATTTATTTGGGAAGTGATCCTGGAGAGCAGGAGAGAGGAACGGAAGAAGCGAGAAAGGGAAGAAGGGAAAGAAAACACAAGGATGCACTGTGGAGTTGGCTATTACTATATCTGGTGCTCCGTGCATTGGGATTTCTGCGGAGTCTCATAAAATGCCTCTCTGAACTGTCTACCTACCATTGCTTTCCAGTCAATTCTGACTCATAGTCACCCTATAGGACAGAGTAGAACTACCCCATAGGGTTCTCCTGCAAAGTGGCTGGTGGTTTGAATTATCAGTTTCGATTATCAGTTGAGTCACTTAACCACTGCTCCAACAGAACTGTCTACCTATAAAGGATAAAATGGGGAAAGTATTTATCAGCTCCGGATCATTTTTGGTGATGGCTGGCGCAATGTGGGTTAACTGCCCTCACTCCTGGTTGTAACTGTCTGAATGCCCAGTGGATTCTGAGAGTGCCACATGGTATGTATCAGAGGAAGCATAAGGTATGCTGTATACCCAGACAAGGTTGCACTGGAGTAAAGTTGTTGAAGCAATGGCTGAAGTAAGAGAAAAGGCCAAGAAGAATTGAAGTTGCCCATGTTGTTGTTAGGAGTCCCTGGGTGGTGAAACGATTAAGCACTGGACTACTAATGGAAAGGCTGGTGGTTAAACCCACCCAGAGGCACCTCAGAAGAAAGACTTGGTGATCTGCTCCCAAAAGATTTCAGCCTTAAAAATCTTATGGAACACACTTGTACTCTGTACACATGAGGTCACCATGAGTCTGAATTGACTCGATAGCAATGGGTTTGGTTTGATTTAGTATGTTGTTAGCTGCCATCAAATTGACTCCGACTCATGGTGACCTTATGTACAACAGAATTAACAGAACAAAACGTCATCTGATCCTGTGTCATCCTTATAGTCACAGGCATGTTCGAGTCCATCACTGCAGCTATTGTACCAATCCACCTCATGGAGGGTCTCCCTTGTCCTCACTGGTTCTCTGCTACATTAAACATGATATCCCCCTCCAATGATTGGTCTTTCCCAATGATGTGTCCAAAGCAAGAGTCAGATAATGGTCTGTTGTGAGCCATAAGGTTTTTATTGGTTAATTTTCAGAAGTAGATCATCAGGCCTTTCTTCCTAGTCTGTCTTCGTCTGGAAGCTCCACTGAAACCTATCCACCATGGGTGACCCTGCTGGTATTTGAAATGCCAGTGTCTTAGCTTCCAGAATAATAGCAACACGCAAACCACCATAGTCCAACAAACTAACAGGCAAGTGGTGGTAGATTGCCCATAAGAGTGTCTGATACACAGCCTTTGATATAACTGTCAATATCAGTGTTATTGGATAAGAAAATTTAATAACTATTTGCCTAAAATACAAAGCTAGAAGGTAAAATGTCATTTTCACATCTGGGTAGAAATCTATATCAATATCTATTTCAACTTTTAGAGTTAAGAGTGTATATATATGCTTAAATATAGTGATAACAAAAATGATTAGTTTAGTGATTGTAAAATTATTTAGCTTAGAAACAGTTTGTAGTTTGCAGTCTCATCTGAGGTTTGGAGTTCTTTTCCAGGATCACATGGTTTTGGCAGGATTCAGTTCCTTATGGTTGTGTAACTGAGGTCCCCGTTTTATTGCTAGCTGTGAGCTAGGGACCACTCTCTGCTCTAAGAGGTAACCCGACATCCACCAACCCATGGAACCCCTCACAATATGGCAGTTTACTTTGTCTTTGAGGCTAGCAGGACAACATCTCTTTGACACTTCACCATCTTTTAAAGTGCTCACCTGATTATGTCAAGCCAACCCAGTGTAATTTCTCTTTTGATTAACTCAAAATCAATTGATTACAACCTAATCACTGGAGTGATATCCCCTCATATTCATAATCCCAGCCACACTCAAGGGGAGGAGGTTATTCAGGACCTGTAAACCAGGGGATGGAAATCTCGAAGCCATCTTAGATTTCTTCCTACCATGTTGATCTAACCTTGGATGTTAAAATAATGTATTGAACAGATACAATATCTAGGTCAGGATAGTAATATTTAAGATAAAGTGAAAGATGGTTAAATCACCTGGCTTCTAACTGAAAGGTGGGGGGTTCAAACTCACCAGCTACTCCTGGTGATCTGCTCCCATAGAGATTACAGCCTAGGAAACCCTATGGGGCAGTTCTACTTTGTTCTATAGTGACCTGTGAGTCCAACTCGACTCTGTGGCACACAACAATAAGAAACCAGGCCAAGTTTATACATTGTCAATTATTTCTTTAAAGGCCACAATCATAATAATAACTAACATTTTTCCAGTATTTAATATGACACAAACATTGTGCTATGTGTTTTATATACATAACTTTACTTAATTCTTACATTAATTAAATGAGTTAAGAAATCATTATTATCACTACGTTAAGGATGAGGAAACTAAAACTCAGTTTCACACACAGTTAGCAAGTAGGAGCAGAGCTGTGGTTTGAACACAAGGAGTCTGACTCCAGATCCTGCATTCCTAAGCACTAGGCTGAGTTGACCATCACGGCTCCTTCAAAGGCAGCAGGATGGGAGAGGGAGTAGGGAGTGGATAACAGGATTTCTCTCACTTAATAGTGCCTGTGACACCCTGTCAGCTTTTCACTGAATGTAGGTGCCCTCCTACAGAAAGTTGTGGTTTATTCATCACAAGCAGGGTCTCATAACTCCTGTTATTTTTGCCTCTTTCTTACTTATGTCATGTTCTACTAATCTATATTATATTGAAATCACTCACTGCCATTTATTACAGCTGTGCCTGAAAAATCTTTTCTTCTGGAACCCTTGCTTCTAGCTTAGAAGCCTTCCAACTTTATTATGAAAAAAAGAGAGAGAGAGAATATAGACGTTTCTTTCATTGCTCTCCACTTTGCTACACCATTTTTTTCTAGTCTAGTCTTGTTTGACAGCTGTGCCTGAAAAATCTTCTGGAATTGTTGCTTCCATCCTAAAAGCCTTCCAACTTTATTATTAAAAAAAAAAATGAGAATGTAGACCTTCCCTTTACTGCTGTCCACTTTGCTAGACCATCTTATTCTAGTCTAGTCTTGTTTGACATTTCAAAGCCATATCACTCACAGCACAAGAATATGCATACTTTAAAATAAACATTCATTTATTTTATTTTCCACCTTCCCTTGTTATAACAGCTCTTGGATCTTTCTCTTCTGCTGTTCTCCTACTTCTCCATTTATTGCTTGCTTTTTTTTTTTTTTAAATTAGTAAACTCAGGGTTGTTAGTTACCATTGAGTCAGCTCCAACTTATGGCAACCTTATGTGTAACAGAATGAATGTTGCCAGGTTCTTTGACGTGGTGATTATTCTTGGTAGGTTTGAGTTCATTGTTACAGCTGTGTGTCAGTTCATCTCCTTGAGGGTTTCCCTCATTTTCGCTGACCCTCTACTTTAGCAACTATGATATCTTTTTCTTGCGATTCTTCTCCTGTGTGTAGAATAATTGTCCCTTCCCTAATATTAAAAATAAAAGTGATGAAGGCAAATTATAAATTTGATTTATTTTTACTTCTCTGCTTATAAACTTAAAAATAAATTTTCCTTAAAAGGAAAGGATTATAAACTAAATAAACACGCTATTTTAAATCCAACCTATCAATCTTTCAGTAAATAATGATAGCTGTTTCTGTACATTGCTGGAACTAACCTATCACCACTCAATTTTTTTTAGAGTACTTGGAGTATAACAGCACACCATGTATCT
The DNA here is from genome assembly GCF_000243295.1 of Trichechus manatus latirostris. Classification (NCBI taxonomy): domain Eukaryota; kingdom Metazoa; phylum Chordata; class Mammalia; order Sirenia; family Trichechidae; genus Trichechus; species Trichechus manatus. The sequence goes on from NW_004444021.1 coordinate 1,433,449, forward strand.
ATTTTATTATAAAGTGATGGTGATGATTATGAAGTTTAGTGGGACATATATTTTCTTTATCTTCATGATTCAAACCTAACCTGAATTTCTATTTACATGTTAATTTTCTCACCAGTATATCTGTGTGTGTGTGTGTGTATATATAGGTCTGTATATATATTTGTTGTTGTTGTTAGGTGCAGTCAAGTAGGTTCTGACTCGTAGGGACACTTTGTACAACAGAACAAAACACTGCCCCATCCTGCACCATCCTCACAATCTTTGCTGTGCTTGAGCCCATTGTAGCAACCACTGTGTCAGTCCATCTTATTGAGGAACTTCCTCTTTTTCACTGACCCTCCACTTTACCAAGCATGATATCCTTCTCTAGGAACTGGTCCCTCCTGATAACATGTCCAAAGTATGAGAGATGAAGTCTCACCATCCTTGCATCCAAGGAGCATTCTGGCTGTACTTCTTCCAAGACAGATTTGTTTGTTTTTCTGGCAGGACATGGTATATTCAGTATTCTTCGCCAACAGTATAATTCAAAGGTGTTAATTCTTTTTTGGTCTTCCTTATTCGTTGTCCAGCTTTCACATACATATTAGGTGATTGAAAATACCATGGCTGGAGTCAGGCGTACCTTAGTCCTCAAAATGACTTCCTTGCTTTTCAACACTTTAAAGAGGTCTTTTGCAGCAGATTTGCCAAACCCAGTAGGTCTTCTGATTTCTTGACCACTGCTTCCATGGATGCTGATTTTTTTTCCATTTATCATGATGTTGCTTATTGGTCCAGTTGTGAGGATTTTTGTTTTCTTTATGCTGAGGTGTAATCCATACTGAAGGCTGTGGTCTTTGATCTTTATCTGTAAGTGCTTCCTCCAAGTGCTCTTCACTTTTAGCAAGCCAGGTTGTGTCATCTGTATATCATAGGTAATTAATGCATCTTCCTCTAATCCTGATGCCACATTCTTCTCTGTATAGTCCATCTTCTCAGATTTGCTAAATATACAGATTGAATAAGTATGGTGAAATGATACAAGCCTGATGCACATCTTTTCTGATTTTAAACCACAAATGACTGCCTCTTGGTCTGTGTACAAGTTCCTCAGGAGCACAATTAAGTGTTCTGATATTCCGTTTTTCACAATATTATCCATAATTTGTTTTGATCCACATAGTCGAATGCCTTTGCATAGTCAATAAAACACAGATAAACATCTTTCTGGTATTCTCGGTTTCAGCCAAATCCATCTGATATCACCAATGATATCTCTAGTTCCACGACCTCTTCTGAATCCGATTTGAACTTCTGGCAGTTTCTTGTCGATGTACTGCTGCAACCGCTTTTAAATGATCTTCAGCAAAATTTTACTTGTGAGTAATATTACTGATATTGTTCGATAATTTCTGCATTCTATGAGATCACCTTACTTTGGAATGAGCACAAATATGGACCTCTTTCAGTTGATTGGCCAGGAAGCTTTCTTCCAAATTTCTTGACATAGACAAGTGAGCACCTCCAGCACTGCATCTGTTTGTTTAAACATCTCAGTTGGTATTCAGGCGATTCCTGGTGCTTTTTTTTTGCCAATGCCTTCAGTGCAACTTGGACTTCTTCCTTTAGCAGCATCGGTTCTTGATCATATGCTGCCTCCTGAGATGGTTGAACATTGACCGATTCTTTTTGGTACATTGACTCTGTATATTCCTTCCATCTTCTTTGGGTGCTTCCTACATTGTTCAGTATTTTCCCCATAGAATCCTTCAATATTGCAACTCAAGGCTGGAAGTTTTTCCTTAGTTATTTCAGCTTGAGAAATGCCTAGTGTGTTCTTCCCTTTTGGTTTTCTAACTCCAGGTCTTTGCACATTTCATTATAATACTTTATGTTGTCTTCTTGAGCTGCCCTTTGAAATCTTCTGTTCAGCTCTTTTACTTCATCATTTCTTCCATCCACTTTAGCTACTCTGCATACAAGAGCAAAGTTCAGAGTCTTTTCTGACATCCATTTTGTTTTTTTTCTTTCCTGTCTTTTTAATTATCTCTTGCTTTCTTCATGTATGATATTCTTGATGTCATTCCACAACTAGTCTGGTCTTCGATCATTAGTGTTCAGTGCATCAAATCTATTCTTGAGATGGTCTCTAAAGATGATCTATTCTGCAGTCAACCCATGGCCTTGTTCTGACTGATGATATTGAACTTCCTTATCATTTCTTTCCACAGATGTAGTCCATTTGATTTCTGTGTATTCCATCTGGTGAGGTCCATGTGTATAGTCACCTTTTATGTTGTTGAAAAAGGTATTTGCAATGAGGAAGTCGTTGTTCTTGCAAAATTCTATCACGTGATCTCTGACGTCGTTTCTATCACCAAGGACATATTTTCCAACTTCCTATCCTTTTTTGTTTCCAACTTTCGCATTCCAAATAAAAAAACCACTACCATCGAGTTGATTCCAACTCATAGCGACCCAATAGGGTTTCCAAGGATGTAAATCTTTAGGGAAGCCGAACACCACATCTTTTTCCCATGGAGCTGCTGGTCGTTTCAAACTGCTGACCTTTCCATTAGCAGTTGATTCATTTAACCACTATACCACCAGGGCTTCTTTTTCTCATTCCAATCACCAGTAATTATCAATGCATCTTGATTGCATATTTGATCAATTTCAGAACTTAGAAGTTGGTAAAAATCTTCAATTTCCTCATCTTTGACATTAGTGGTTGGTGTATAAATTTGAATAATATTGTATTAACTGGTCTTCCTTGTAGGTGTATGGATATTATCCTATCACTGACAGCATTGTTCTTCAGGGTAGATCTTGAAATGTTCTTTTTGACAATGAATGCGATGCCATTCCTCTTCAATTTGTCATCCCGGCATAGTAGACCATATGATTGCCCAATTCAGAATGGCCTATACCAGTCCATATCAGGTCACTAATGCCTAGGTTATCGACCTTTACGCGTTTCTTTTCATTTTTGATGACTTCCAATTTTCCGATATTCATACTTCATACATTCCACGTTTTGATTATTAATAAATATTTGCAGCTGTTTCTTCTCATTTTGAGTCTTGCCACCTCAGCAAATGAAGGACCTGGAAGCTTTACTCCGTCTACATCATTAAGGTTGTCTCTACTTTGAGAAGACAGGTCTTCCCCAGATGTAGTTTGAGTGCCTTCCAACCTGAGGGGTTCATCTTCCAGCACTATATCAGACAATGTTCCGCTGCTATTCATAAGGTTTTTACTGGCCAATTTTTTCATAGGTAGACCACTAGGTCCTTCTTCCTAGACTGTCTTATTCTGGAAGCTCCTCTGAAACCCATCCCTGATGGGTAACCATGCTGGTATTTGAAATACTGGTAGTATAGCTTCCAGTATCACAGCCACATGCAAGCCATGCCAGTAGGACAAATTGACAGATGTGTGGGTATATATGTAAGTATATACACATATGTATACACATATATATTTTATGGTTTTTATTTTACGTGTAGTTTCTGAGTGGAAACTGGATATGTGGCGTGATGCACGTATAAGTTGCATGCAAATTCACCTGATAATCATTGAGACCTACCCCTATCAGGAACTGTAATGAGCACTTAAGATTCATTATTTCATTAAATTTTCATGGAAATCCATGAAATAAGGTTTACTCATCCTTTTCAGCTGAAGAAGCTACGTTTAAGAGATGTTAAATTACTCATTGAAGGTGAAGTCGTTAACTAAATGGTGTAATCAGAATGGATCTTTGGGTGAAATTAGGTCACGTGCTCATCTGGGTAGAGGAGAAAGGGAGTTCAGGGTGGGAGAGACCACTTTCGGTCTGTTGCTGGGAGAGGTGGGACCACTGAAGTCTTGGTAGAGGGGGTGCATAAGAGCAAGATTACTAGCTTCGGTGACAGAGGTTCATGGTATATTTAACCAAAAAGAAATATAAAAGAAAGGCAAAAGGATTAGTAAAAAAGTAAAAATGGTGTTTTAAATTTGAGACATATCTGACTTCTAACTGTATCACTTCTGCAAAACATCATCAGTGATATCCATGCCATTAAATCCAATGGATATTTTTCAGTCCTCATCTTAGTTGAACTTTTCCATACTTACTGAATTCTCTTTTTCGTTTGTGAAAAAGTTTCCCTTAACACATCACACTCCCTGGTCTGCTTCCTATTTCTTTTGTTTTTCTTCTGTTTTCATTCTCCTTTGTAACCTCTTCCTCTTTGCTAAATAATTGTTATAGTTCAAGGTCTGTATTCTTAGACAATCTCATTTGCACCCACAGTTTCTATTATTATCCATTCCTTGATGATTCACAAATGTCTATCTTCAGTCCAGACTTGCCGAATTCCAGATCAGAATTTCCAACTCAGTTGTTCTGGGGCATCTTAAAGACATCTCAAATTCATCGTGCTCAAAACTACTCTCATGCACTCTCCTGTCTTTCTTCAAGCCTGATCCTCTTCTAACATCCCGTCCCGCAGTACATAACCACCATCTCTGAAACGTCTTCACCTGACTAACCACTTGTTGTTAGATGCTGTCGAGTAGGCTTTGATTTACAGCGACCCTATGTACCACAGAACAAAACACTGTCCGGTTCTGCACTGTGCGCATGATTGTTGTTATGCTTGAGCGCGTAACCACTAGCCCCTCCCATATCTGGTGGTGATGAATTAATCAACAAGATCTGTTAGTATGGCCTTCAGAATACATCACAAGTCTGTCTGTCTTTTTACTCTCCACCCTTTATGTCCTGGTTCAACTTTTTATTGTCTTTTTTTTTAAACATTTGAATGGCTGCCGACTCATTTGTCCAAGTTTATTCTTCATTTCTTTAGTCATTCTTCCAAACCACAGCCAAGGCGATCTTTTCACATTGCACGTCTTATTAAGCTATCCCATTACGGAACACTTTTTTTTAAAATAAAGACAAAAATCCTTGATGTGTCTTGAAAGACCTTGTATAGTGATCTTTTCAACCTCATCTCATTCAGCTTTCCCCCTTCCTCTTTGAGTTCCAGCCGCCTCAGTCTTTTACCAATGCTTTCATTTCTCTTACCTCAGTGCTTTTCGTACACGCACATCCTGTGGCCGTCATTATTGCATCCTGCTTCTCAGTTCATGTTTATTTACTCAGAGAAACCTTCTTGAGCCCTCTGACTAGACCATTATCTGCTTGCCAAGTGCCTATAGAAACATGTTCTGTGCTTTTATAGCATAGCACATTTTATATTTATTGTGTTAATTTGTGTAATAGTTTCCTTCCCCCGTAAAGGAAGAACTTGAGCTTATTTTTGTTCACCATTGTACTTCCAAATTTGAAATAGTGCCTATTCTGTAATAGGTGAATAATATATATATATTGAGTAAATGAATGATTTAATGAGGTCAAAGTCGGAAATATGACTGCACTGCATAATTCTTGCTTTCCTTGGCTTATCTCTCTTTATAGAATAACCAATTTTAAAAACAGACACTAAGTTTATCTACTCATATTTCTCCCAAGTACCTGTTTTTCAATACAGTAAGTTGTTTGTTCACATTAAAACTGAAAATATACAAATGAAAATGAAACTTAATTCAAATCAATATTGTTGTTTTTTAGATGCTTAAAACAATGTTTCTTGTATTCCATTATTCCTATATCCTGTATACCTAAGAATCACAAATTCTGGGTTGTTTTTCAGCACAACAAAATCAGAATAGGAGCCCATGAATTTGCATTTTCAACAGTCATCTCTGGCACTAATAGGGCAAGTTTGGGAAAAATCAGTTTAGTGTATTCAATATACATATATTTATAATAGACCTAGTGATAAGAAAAAATAATGACATTGTTCACACAACTCTCAAGGAAAAATAGGTTTTCTTCCTTTTCTCTGCTATTTTCCTTTCTCTGTGCCATTTATCTGTTTTTACTGATATCCTCCAAAACCAAAGTCAAGTTTATTTACAACAGAATTGCAAATCATGCTTTTTTCTTTCCTGATTCACAAGTACACTTTAGATTTCATCTGAGCAGTTTTATGCTAAGGGCAGAGACATGTTTGTCCTCCTTTGTGAAAAAGAAATTGTTGCTTATGTCTTGAGACAGAAGATACACCGGTTAAGCTTAGATGCTGATAGTGTGGATGTATCTAACAACGTGTGATTTATCTTTATCTACAATGGTGCAGTTATGTTTCATACATTTTACTGCGTATTCTTTTGGGAAATCTGATTCTAAATACTAACATTTTTCGAGGTTCAACTGTGGGGGTCAAATTGTCAGTTAATAGCGAGGTGGAGGGAGCCATGTTAGGGTTATTACACAGCATGTTGGTGAAAAATTAGAGTGAGGGATGAGTTTTATTCAGATGAATGATCTTGTGTTGATTTTACACAAAGGGGCAGGTAGTTTCTAAGGAAAAGAGAGAATCTTGTTTTTTGTTCAGCATTTTAAAATGATAATAAATCAGATCGACATTCTAACAGTTCCAATTTTTGAACAATTAAGATTTCTACTAGGTGAGGACTTGAGTTTAAGCATTACCATTTCATAATTTAAAGATGGCTACTCGACTCACGTTGAAGAGTCAGGATGAAAGTCAGCTTCCCAAATAACTCCAAAAGCCTCTCTTTAGCCAGTGATTTTATTTATTTATTTTAAAGAAAATTGCTGTATAGAAGCACTAACTAAAAGGTATAAGCCCCATTCAAAAACAAAAGCAGTCCTGGCCTATGGCATAAACCCATCATCCACGAGGCAGCCTCACCAGACCTGAACTTGGTCAGTCGATCAAAGCTGTCCTTTACTGTGCAGAAGTCTGTTTCCCATGTGTGTAGTCTAACTAAAAAAATACAAGTAGTGCCTCTGTTTCACTGAAATTTAGTTCGTGGCCACATTCCTCTATGCTGAACAGAATTGAAAACCAGGAAGAAAGGCTTTTGCTTAGAAAAGATCTTGCCTAAAAAAAGCTGTCATAAGGTCCATGCAATAATGTTATTGCTGTTGACTTATCTAATATTTTCCAAACTGTATTTCCCCAAACATTAGTTGCACGAATAGGAAAACATTAGTTTTCCACTGCAGGAAGCTCTGTTCTATTAAATTGAAAGTATCTTGGTGACAGATATCTCGTACTGAACTTGACTCATTCCACAGTAACTTCCAAGGTGCCTATTCACAGTGGTTCTTTGATGGAGAATTAAGGAAATAAGTGAACAGTTTAGTGGATGGATGGATTGATGGATGGAAGTAAATAAATGAATAAAAAGAACCATCAGGCCTAACACAATGAAAATAATTATTAAACATAGTTATGGTAATAATGAAATCAAGGTTGTTAAAGTCAGACACTACCAGTAAGATCAATTAATATTTGCAATGTTGTTGTTAGTTACTGCCAAGTTGATTCTGGTGCTTGGCAACCCCATGTAGGCAGAGTAGAACTGTACCATAGGATTTTCAAAGCTGTGACCTCTTAGAAGCAGATTGCTAGACCTGTCTTCCAAGGCACCTCTGGGTGGGTATGAACTGCCAACCTTTCAGCTAGTAATCAAGTGCTTAACTCTTTGCACCACCTAAATTCTCCTACATCATCCTTTTAATCAATGTATTAACATTTAAAAGTCACTTTTTCCAAATCCCTTCGCTTTTTCCCTCTAACTTCCTCAAATCCACCCTCCCACCCAAGTCCTCTGTTATGTTGTGAATCCTTTTGATACCTCTATCATACAACATTACAACTGTCCCCTCCATTAATAACTGCTAATTTCTATCATTTGCCAAGGGTACATTTACTATGTACCAGATACTCTTCTAAGCACTCGACACACATTATCTCACTTATTTCTGTACTCTGGGTTGTAGCTGTTAATATTTTCCTTTTATCATTTTATAGATGAGAACACTGAGGCTTAAGGAGTTCAGGACCAAGCCCCAGGCTATGTGGCTTATAAGGCAGAGAGCTGAGATAGCAACCAGATATCTGACTGAAGAACCTTTACTTGCTACTTTTCTCCTGTATTAATATTATCTCCACATTAGATAGGAGGTTTCTCTTATTTGTTTGCCTTTAAAGGAAAGAGTTTTTTTTCCCTGGTAACTCGTATTAGCTCCTCACGCATACAACGTCTATGACAATGAATAAAATGAAACCCACATGCCTAAATTGAAACATAGGGTATCATTGCATTACAATATAGTAACTAACGTTCATCATAATGATTATGACACATTAAGGAAAAGATAAAAATATGTTTACTATACTGTACCTCAGAAGACAGAATAAACTATAATATAGCTGAACTATTTATTATGGTTTAAGATTCCAGGTTTAGAGTTTGAAAGAAACAAATCCTCATCTTGTCTGAAAACACTGTATTTAGTTAGAAATCCCCTGTATAGCCAGATGGTCAAAAATAAACAATGCCCATTGAATTCTAGGTAGCACAGTCTATCATTTTCTTCTTATAGAACTTGTATGTCTGAACAGAGGGTTTTTCTTTCAAAATTCATACTCAGCTATACTTTTCTTGCTTCTTGCCATTCCTTGTTGGAATAGTAATAAAATATGGCATTACAGGAGTTACTTGATGAAGTGATTTAAAACTGAAGCGTGTTTCCAGTACAGCTCTAATATTCTTAGGCAGCTGAAGATTGGAGATTAATGTCACAATTAATATGTAGATGTTTGATATGCCAACCTCCTGGTTTTGGAGCACTTGTAAAATGCTCGGGGCTCAGCTGGGCATCTTGTTGTCATAGATCCCAGAAGTAATATAAACAGACATCTGCTGGGCCTCTGTTGGGATGGGGTTTGAAGATAGGTCTCTCATGGAATAAGACTTTATTTAGATTAAAAAAAAAAAAGACTTTCAAAAGGAAAATATTGTTTTCAGCAGGTAAATATCACAAAGTATTTTGCAGACTATTATATGATCATCAGAAAGTAAATTGTGTACATTCACCATTCACACTCTGTGTGAGCTTAATAGATTGCAAGCTGTTTGTAATGTGGCCCCGTCATTTTGCTTGGGGAAAATTTTTACCTCTTCATATTCCTTTGAAAATTGAAACTGGTGCTGTTTATGTTTTTGGAATTGAAGCACAAGTGAGAGATAGCACAGACTGAGTACATAAATACTTGAAACTGATTGAATCTTCCCTCTTAAATTTTTCATTGAAGTTCTGTAAATTGTATGGAAATAATATACAAATCCCAACTGATTGGACTTAAATTTATGAGTTTAAGAAAGACTAAGTACTTGAAGGCTTCACTGGTTACAAAAACAAAAGCAAACACCTTTATAATTATATTTAACAAGGGTGTTTTAGATCTTCATGAAGCATAGATGATATGGTTGATTATATTCAAAAACTTGGCTTAATTCTTTGCAACAAGAAGACAAAACTCTTGAAAGTTGCTAAATTTGAAGAGTTTATAAGTTTAAAGAAGGATAAAAAAAAAAAATTGCAGTCGAGGGGATTCCGACTCATAGCGACCCTATAGGACAAAGTAGAACTTCTCCGTTGGCTTCCCAAGCAGCGGCTGGTGGATTCAACTGCCGACCTTTTTTGTTTGGCAGCTCACCGGAGCTCTTAATCACTGCACCACCAGGGCTCCAAAGAAGGATAACAGAAGAAGTAAATACATTATGGTGATTTTTCTAAGTTTTATCCACACGTAAGCACACATAAAATTTTATGATTAATGGAAATGAAAGAACTTTTGACATCTAAATAAAAAAATAGATGCACAATAAAATTGTATTTGATTTTTTTTACTTAACATGAACACATGAATATTCATTTGGAATTTCAATATCAAAGTTAAGAATTTCTATACTTCTCAGCAGTAAGTCTTTACTGATTTTCCATTGTGCTTGATTGTAAACAACTAAATATGTTCTTAAACATGTCAGTAAAGGAAACATTTTTTAAAAATATGAAGGTATTTTAAAATGTGAGAAATCTAAAGGAAATAGAATATACTAAGATTGTAGATATCTATAAGTAAGAGTTTCACTATTATCTACTTACAGACATTAAACGGTGATTAACCTACTTGAGGAGCCCTGGTGCAGTGGTCAAGAGCTTGGCTCTTAACCAAAAGGTCGGCATTTCGAATCCACCAGCCATTCCTTGGAAATTCCATGGGGCAGTTCTACTCTGTCCTGTAGGGTTGCTATAAGTCAAAATTGACTCGATGGCAGTGGGTTTAGTTGGTTTTGGTAACTTGCTTTAATTCTTCAAGATATTGCAGGTTTTCAAGTGTATGTGTTTTTCGAAGCTGTATGCTAGAACTTTGATCAGGTATGTTTGTAATCTCTTGGAATGTTACAGATACAGGTCATTTGTAGTAGAAGCATTCGTTACTAGCTTTAAAAATTACTGGTATTTTGGTGAAAATATGATTTATGTTTGTAAAGTGGTTGGGTATGTGTGCAGTTCAGAGACTGTTCTGTTTATGGGAACAGAAGTTGCTTTTGAAAGGCTCAGAGACAGTAGGAAAAAAGTATCAAAAATATAGTGGTAATTTTAATAGCTTACCCTCTGACTATTGTAAAAAATTATAATAACGTCATAAAACAAAACGCGTAAACATTCTAAAGATTGATTTCATTATTATTGTATTTTACTCTTCTAAGTACAAGACTTCATACGGCACAATTCTGTTCTTACCAGCAGTTAGGCAAAAGCAATGCTCCTAAACACATTTCAGGGTTCATGTTTCTTATATAAAGGATTGGTACATTGTTACAGGCCATTTGTGAAGTTCTGCAGTTCATTCTCCAAAGCCTCAAGATTCATGTGGCTTGCATGTCTGCTCTGGTTTCAGCAATCTCATCTCAAGCCTTCTGTGACAGAGTAGAGTTAGACTGAAGAAGTGGCAAGAGAGTGGGCTAGAAGGTAGAAATAAGCCCAGTCATGGAGATCATTTAAATAATATTATTCTATAGACAATTGGGAACTGTGGAAGAAGGAGCCAAAGAGGTAGGAGAAAAACGAGGGAAGTTTGACATTTTGGAAGTCAAGAGAAAAGAAACTTTCAATGAGAACTTGCTAAAGTTATTAATTCATTGGTTCATTAATTCACAAATATTTGTTGGGTTCCTACTGTGTGTCAGGTACAATTGTTGAAAACCATATACGGGCTCTGCCCCCAGGAAGTTTATAGGAAAGTGGAGAAACAAACATAAATCAAACAATCTCACACCTAAATATTTCATTGTAAACATCAAGAAGTTATAGAGTAAATTTTAAAGAGCCATAAAAGTATGTAGCAGGTAAACTTCTATTCTGTCGCTCAGGGAAGTCCTCTGTAAAGAAGTGACCTTTGACCTCAGATTTGACAAATATGTGGTGCCAACAAGGCATGAGGGTGGGAGAAGGCAGCCCTGGCAGATGAACCAGCTAGTGTAAAAGACCTGATATGAGAGGGGCAGAGCCACGTGTCCTGAGCACTAACTGTAACCGAACCTGTTGTCGTTGAATTGATTCCAACTCATAGTGACCCTATAGGACAGAGCAGAACTGCCCCAAAGAGTTTCCAAGGAGAGCCTGGTGGATTTGAAATGCCAACCTGTTGGTTAGCAGCTGTAGCTCTATAACCACTATGCAACCAGGGTTTCCTTCCTGAGCACTAGGGAATTTTAATGTAGCATGGGAATGATCTCAGCTGCCAGGAATTTAAAAAAAGAAAACTAAATTATTACTTTTATGCAGCCAATCATGCATGGAAGGGGGAGTTTAGATAGACAGTGATATTAGAGTTTAGAACATTTCCATTTCAAACTGAGAATTTACTATAGGGAATATGAACTCCTTGTTCATTAATTTATTGAATACTTTTTTAATTCTGTTACATATATGAGACACTATAAGGAAGAGTGAGTGTCACATTATTGTTTTGTAAAATTCATCTTTATTGTCATTTTTCTTTATTGAGGGATAATTTACATATCATAAAATTTACCTATTTCAATGATGTGTGGTAACTTTACCAAGTTGTCATGTAATTCTTAAATAAAGCTTTTATTACATTAATCAATGCGTTTTCCCCCCTTGATTGACAAAGGGTGATTTACCAGGCTCAGTAGTAAAGTATTGCCTTTGTGAAGACTTTGCAATGTTAGGGACATTGTATTAGGGACAATGTTAGGTGCCTAGCCCTTCTTCCCAGGAATAAACAGCACATTAAACCCCTCAATCTAAACCTAAAAAGAAAAGGCACAATAAACAAGTCACATTTTAAACATTAGTTAAAAATCCTTTATATATCATTCATCTTCCTGTTTTTTTTTTTAAAAATTCAATTAAGATAAAAAGCTTGCTCTGATACCAGTTTTCAAAAGAAATTGCTGATTCAGAAGTTTAGTCCACAGTGGTCTGTGGTGATTGTTTAAAGTACTCTGTTCTTTCCATGGCTAAGAAAAATGGCCGCCCAGAATAAACAACTGTTCAGTGTCCCACAGGGGCTTGGTGCTAGAACTAGGATTTAAATTCAAGTCTCCTCAAGCACAGTACAGTGTTCCCTACAGTTTCCATGTAACCTGTCCCAGTGGAAAAAAAAATACTGCTCATGAGAAATTTTGCCGCAGGCTCACAATGAAAGACCTGACTAGTAATTTGCTGTTGGAATCCAACTGCCCAGACAATTCTACTACTGTTTTAGAGTAAAAACACCTTAGTAAAATTATAGCAAAATTGTGTGGTTTTTTTTTTTTAAGATTAGGAAGAAGTAGTTTTAGAAAAGAACACAATTATGAAAGAAGAATAAACAATTGTGTCCGACCTTAATGTATTATATATGGGTTACATACATTTTATCATAAAAGTCTCTACCTATTTTTTCAAAGGGTGGAGATAATTATGCTACCCTGCTATTGTGTTGTCGGGGAGCACAGTATATACGTTAATAAAAATGTTAAGTGATTGTTTCTTGAATAGATTAGAGACTAACTAAGCATTTGTAGACTCCCTGTGATGAATAACCTGACTCCAAGGGATATCAATTTGTTTCTTTTGTTGGTAAATTATCTCACATACCTTGTGCTTTATATAAATGTGCACTTTTAAAAACTGTAATACAATATTCAGGTGATTAAATAATATAATTGTAGTGCAGAACATCTTTTTCTTGGCATTTTGGATGGGGTGCTTTCTATGCTAACCTTTTGTATGCTAACTATAAGTACAATCATCTAGTTCTTTTCTCCAGTGTAAGGCTTTTAATGTATTAAAAAATAAACATTCTCCACTGGTTTTGATATTGTAGTGGCATCTAATATTTGACCATTTTTCTTTTTAAAAGAGAAAAATCACAGAAATGTACTTTGAAAAAAAGACTTCTATCACGTGTGTGCTTGGTTTTCCTTGAGTCTGACCACTTCAGAAAATGTGAATCTTTCAAATAAAATGCTTGCTTTGCTTGAGTGTACCTGGTATATTATTCCATATCTGAAAGGCATAATAATTAGAGGGCCATTACTGTCCCCATGAAGTAATTTAGAGTGTTTTTATTTCTTTTTTCTTTCATGTGACTCCATTTAGTACTTAACTAGTATGGCAAATGTGACTTAAGATAAAAATTGTACTATTACTAATGAAAAATGTGTTGGTGGCAGCAGTGGTGGTAAAAAGAAAATGTCAGAACACCCATTTTCCTCTTGATTTGGTGGAGTTGTGATCAAGGAAAAATTTGGAATAAACAGAATAATGACATGATTAATGTTATAGCAGAATGGAGCTTTGATTTATTGAAAGGAATACAAATTAATAAGCAGCCAACTCATTACTATTGACACAACATAATAGTTGTCAGACATCAAATTATTTTTTTCTACTTTTCATTGTAAGCTAATGAAGATTTTAGACACAATATAGATTAATGGAAAGGCACACTTTACAAAATCAATGGTTACCTAGATTTAAACAAAGGACTGAAAATGCCAAAAAAAAAAATAACAAGAGCATGAAAAGAAACTATATCTGTATATCTGAAAATATTCTCTATACTAGTTTGAAGCTATTTCATTAGCTTTGTTATTCACTATTTTTACTAAAATATTGTATAATATGATTTTAGAAGATTATAATATACTAATGAGTTAGAAGCACAAAAAGAAATATAATTCTTAACAAGATTCTCTTACCTGCTTTATCAAAGTTATTGGTAATCCAAATTTATTATGTTGGCAACATTTGGTAGAAAACGTGTAAGTGTGCCCCATGTGGCTATAAACTAGTGTGTAGCTTGTTAGAAGAGGCATAAATGGAAAGAAGGCCTTACTTGGTTATATTAACAAGTGAATGTTTATTCCATCCTAAGAAAAAGTTGTCTATTTAACCCTGGTTGGTGCAAAGGGTTAAGGAGCTTGGCTGTAAATTTAAAGAATAGAGGTTAGAGTCCACCCAGAGGTGCCTTGAAAGAAAGGCCTGGTGATTTACTTCCAAAAAATCAGCCACTTAGTACCCTATGGAGCACAGTTCTACTCTGACACACATGGGGTCACCAAGAGTTGTTGCTGACTCGATGGCAACTGGTTTGGGATTTTTTGGATCCTCTTTTCAAAGTTAGTCTGAGAGAATTTACAATTTCTCCTAGTTCTTACAATTAGTTTTAGTGGCCAGGCATTTAAATGTGTTCATCTCTGCTTCTGAGGTGGTCTAACATATTAGAAACACATAAATTAACACAAAAGATGTATTTTTTTCTCATATATGTTATGTTTGGTTAAGTTAAGCCTAAGTAATTTTCTGTAAGTATTCTAAAATACATTTTGTGATTAAATAGGATGATGAATCAGGTAAGAAGATTTGTACTAGGTAGGATAGGCCCAGGCCCTGAAAAAAATAGTTTGCCCATTTATATTACAAACATGAGGAGCATTATCTGTTTAAATATTTTTAATTAATAGGATATTGGCTATCTACAGTGCATATGTGAGATTCCACAGAATTTGAAACCCCTCTTCCATAGAGATTCTTTGTAGAATTGATAACTTTTATAATATTATTACCCAGTTCATATTCTTCTTCATTTCACTCTATAGTCACTGCTTCCAAAGACGCAGAGACTTATCTATATCGACCAGTTCGTGCTTCTGGAAAAACTCTGTGAGCACTGGTTGTTAATGACCCCATTAGACATAAACCCACACCAGATATCTGAGGTAGTGCAGTGTGTCTGCAATTGAACAAACCTTAGAAATTAATGAGTTAGGAGAGTTAAAACTAAGGCAAGCAGGATTAGGGAACATTCTGAATCAAGGAGAGAAGGCTCAAATAACAGAAGAGGAAAATATCAATATAATCATGTTTGAACATTGAGTGGCAAAGACTTAAGATTGGTTCTTTGTGATGCTGTAAATGCAAGAGTACTGAATGCAGTTAGACGGCCAAATTTCTGAATGAAACAGGTGTTTCAATTCTAGCAGGCTTCAACATTGCTCTTCTCAGTGGGAGTTTCTTCAGGCTAAAGCAAAGCTTCCCATATTTTTTTCATTTTGTTACTTACTTTGGCTTGCTCAAAATTCTGTGCATCTACTACTGCTTTTTTTTGTTAAAAAAAATTGGAAATCTACTCAATTTTAAAGATTTCAATCATTAAAGAAACAATATGAACACCTATTTTATTTTTTCTCTATTAAAATTTCTCTTTCTTTAACATTCATTGTTTAACATATAAACTATTTTTTTGATTGTGAAGAAAAGATTTCTAAGTTTAATCGTAAGACTGGAAGAAATTTAACTTAAAAATATTCTAAACTGATCCCTATTTTTAGTTTGGTAATTTAACATATTTTTAAAAGTTTTCAGATAATAATATTTCATAAATAAATCTTGATGCTTGTCAATTTTTGCACAGGCCTAATTGAGTTATATATTTTTAAATGGCAACTTGAACCTTTCTGACCCAACTCTTTCCACCTGTGTTATCTAAGGTTAAATCAGAGTCAAAATTTAAATAGTAATAGTGTAAGATTTCAGAATGTATATATTTTTTCCTTTCTGGAAAATTCTCTTTACATTTATGGAGCAAAATGGGGTAAAGTAGAGGCAGAGAAAACAAAGATAAAATAATGGATGAAATTATAGCATTTTTGTTCTTAATTTAAAAGCTCAGCATTAAATATCTCCTAACAAAATGTTAGGTTGTCATCAATAGATATTGGATCTTAGCCAGAAGACTTTACTGGATGCCTGAACTAAATGATTTCTTATGCTTTCTTGTTCTTGGTATCTTAGGTGCTTTAATAATTTATATTCTGCAAAGAAAAGCCAAATTAAATTTTCTAAATATATTTTTGTTTGACTGTATTTGCTGATACTGCCTCTGTTTTTGAAAATAAAGCCACAGGCAGTCTAGTCAAGGTTGCTTATTGAGTTATGACAATCACTCTTATATGTTTACTGTGGGAAGGTGGTACAGAACAATGAAGTAGCAACACTGAGGGACAGAGCTACCTAACGCTACCTGAAGTACAGATTACAAATTGCTTAATTTATGTTCCCTTCATCTCATTTAGCTTGTTAAAACATAATTTACTCTTTTCAGAGTAGTTATAAATCTCATGCACTCATCTAATATTCTGACCTATATGTCACCTTCTACAAGTGTACAGAATAAACAATATTGAGACATGTTTGAAGAGTATATTTTTCTAATGGTATACACTTTAAAAAAGAAATAAAATCTCTTTTCTGTTCATAAATAATATGATTAGGTCTGTAAGGCACCAAATTAGCTTTTAAAAAGTAGGCTTTAACCATTAGCATGCAGTCTAAGATTTAGAATAGACCATAGAGTACTAACAGACCTACTAGTGTGAAGACATCAAATAATTTCTCTGTTTTGCAGTCTAAAGCCAGTAGCCCATATTATCATCAGTTGCAATCATGTTTCATGCTACTCTAAAATAAAATATGGGAAATGGGTATTCCATTGAGGACTCTTGTTCAACCTGCACAGCTGTACTTGACCGTACAAGATAAACCAGCAGAGGTTGGGGAAAGAGATGGGGATTATTCTCTCCAGGGTTGGGTGGTCCACTTACCTACCTACACATGGCTGCTATGGCTGAGTTATAAGCATCCTTGACTGCTGAGAAACTCAACTAATGGAAAAGTTTTGAAATTCCCTAGGTTACAAATACCTTAACGAATCTCTAATCAGAGCAAATTTTGAATGTTCCTCTCTCTTGAACCAGGATGGTACAAAAACAGATATATTACTGAAATCCTCAACTACACTGGTAAATTCAGAATCAATAAATTTTTTAAAGGAAAAACATACAGCAGGTAAAATTGTATGCATTTCTTTTGCATGTGTATTAATTGCTCATGAACATAATTATGTATAGTAAACATGTTATTTACAGTTGGCTAAATACAGAGGTGATTGATCAATAAAATGCCTGTGTTCCATTTTTGAATAGTCTCTGCAGTACAGGCATGATTACATTATCAGTAAAAATGAATGCCTTTAAAATCTGGTGGGTGGAAATAATATGGAAAACCTTAAATTTTTCATTCTTCTATGATTAAAAATAGGTCATAATGCAGAAGTTTACTTTCAAGGAAGTTCAGTGTCATTGGTAGGTACTGTTCCAGAGTTACCAAAATGTATCAGTTTTTATACCTGAAGGCATCAAAGACACTCCTTTACTGTTACGTTAAACTTTACTAATGTTAAAGAAAAATTGAAACTTATTCAGGTATAGATGACAATACATTGAAGACTTCAGGTGAAAACTCTTTATAATCATAGTTATATGTCTACATCTGTTAATAGCTATTCAAACTAAACATATCACCTGGCACTTTTTCTTCTATATCTTGGAAAGCATATATAAGCAAGAGTGGAAAAGAAATGCATTGATTAGAAAAGCCCACAATCTTTCAGATTTTCTTTGATTATTATATCTGTAACTGCATCAAACACAAACTTGACATTTTGGGTATCAGTAGCACAGGTCATGTGGGAATAAATTTCCTTATCTTCTTTTTTTAAATTCAGGTCTAGAAATTGGTTCTTGATGTAGTTCCCTGCATCTTCAAATGTATTTGGCCCTGGTTAAATAAAAGATTTAAAGAAGTAAACATTAATTGTGTTTTACAGAGAATAAAACCATAAATATTACCAGTAAATTTTAAAGATTTAGAGTCTTATACTTTGTGTGCTGCTGTTAATGTACTAGTATGCAAAATCAAAGTGGCAAGGGTCAATTATTAGGAAATTATGTGTCATCTACATTGTGCTGAAAACTATACTTACCCTACTGAAATTTCTGATGGCTAAGATGTGACCTCTGCCTCAAAAAACTTACAATACAGTTCAGATACTAACATATTTATAAAACAACATACTATGAGTTACACAAGTCTGTATATATGTCAGATGCTCACAATGTTTGTAGCTGTATATGTGTTTTAATATGAACTGAAAGAGGAAGATAATGGATATTATAGATGAATTAAAAAAAAAAAAAAGGAAACCATTGCTGTCGAGTCAATTCGGACTCATAGCGACCCTATAGGACAGATTATAATTGCCCCATAGGGTTTCCAAGGAGCAGCTGATGGATTCGAACTGTTCACCTTTTGGTTAGCAGCTGTAGCTCTTAACCACTATGGTATCAGTACTCCTTATAGATGAATAGCCTTTAATAAAAAAAAACCAAAACCCGTTGTGGAGTCTATTCTGACTCAGTGACTCTGATAAGCCAGAGCAGAACTGCCTCATAGGGTTTCCAAGGCTGTAAATCTTTACAGAAGCAGACTGCCGTATCTTTTTCCTGCGTAGAGGCTGGTGAGTTCGAACTGCTGACCTTTTGGTTAGCAACCAACTGCTTAACCACTGAGCTACCAGGGCTCCTGACTAGGCTTTAGAAGGTGATATTTGAGTGAGATCTTGAAAGATATATGAAAAAGAGAGGAGAAATAGTACGAGTGAGAACAAAAAGTGGGAGTGTTTGTACCAGTAGACTTGAGGATAGGGTTGGGAAGTGGGTGTGAGCTTTGGAGGAATAGGCAGGATGGAAATGAAAGATTTTTGTAGGGGAACCGGAGAAAATCAAGTAGAATAGATGGAATCAGCCAGTTATGGACCATGTTGCCAAAGGATCTAAGATGAGATATGGAAAGTTGTCTAGAGTTTTTCCTGATTGAAGTTTTATCCGAGCGGTAAAATGGTGAAGGCTATGCTTGAGAAAGTTTAATCTTGTAGTAGGACACACAATGGATCAATTGGGAAAAAGGCACAAAGAAAGTAAGTAGGCCAAAAAATACAATACAGCTCAAAAATGACCTGTTGATTGGCTTCCAGGAGAATATGCTTAGTGGAAACTTGACACAGGGTAGAGCAGTAGTATAAAGATTTTCCAAGGATATATGCTTCCCCCGCACCCCATTTTGCTATAACTAGGAGGAAAATTCTATGAGATAACATCTTTAGAACTATATTGCCCTAAATTATGAATCTATATTTAATTTGTAATATCCAGTTTTAAAACATGCTTATATTTAATCATATGTTAAATAAATTTGAGTATATAATAAATAATATTGATATTATAGGAGAAATATATAAACATTAATTATAGATTAACTGACATAAATATCTATTTTGACATAATGCTATGTTCCTAGTAACATCTGGGCTACCTCATCTACCTGAGTGGGGAAATTTGATTTGTATTTGTGTTAAATCATAAATATTTTCATATTACATAATTTCGTTAACAACACAGCATCCAACTACGGACAATAAAAAAATTAAAAAAAAGAAGTTGTCACTTAAATTAAAACAATCCTTCTGTGTAACTTGTATTTCTGTTATAATGTTGAAGATAATACATCTTTCAGTGCCATTTAATATATAGAATAGCAACTCTATCTCTGCCTTGTTTATTCATTAGGGCTTTGCTTTAATGGAAACAGTGTATAAAATGTTCCTGGTTATTTATAAATTCTTTCGACTCTGGATTGTACAAACGACTCAAAAAATTATCATAAGCCTCATCCTCCTAAGTATTGAATATCAGATCCAGACAGGAAAATATATATTTATAAAACAAGTTATAATTATGGAGTTTAAGAGAAAGAATCTTACCAGTGTACTCTGGAAAGCAGACACTAAGAGGTACCTTGGTTACTTTTTCTTGAAAGAGATCCTTTTTATTGAGAAAGAGGACAATGGAGGTGGTTGAAAAATACTTGTGATTACAGATACTATTGAACAGATGAAGGCTTTCATGCATTCTGTTCTGTTAGGTATACAAAATGAGAATATGTAGGGTTATTATTTGTAAAATATTAGTGTTAGGCATCATAACCAAGGATCTAAATATAACATCCATCTATGGATGGTCTTCATTGAGCTGGGAGATGTGGTAGTGCTACTGGAAAGCACAAATGTTGGATTTTTACTTTTAGACTTACCACTTCTTCATCTTCCACTAGGACCATGTCATAGGCACTGAGTGAGGCACAAAATATAATGCACGTCACTCCTTCAAAGCAGTGAATCCATTTCTTTCTCTCTGATCGCTGCCCACCTACATCAAACATCCTTTAAAAGAAAACAACAGAAGAGTACTGAATCTTATAAATACCCTCTAAAATGTGCATTGATACTAAGGTTTAAAGTTATAGATAGATACCACTGTATCTTTAAAAGGGATTCATTTGATTTTTATTGATTATAAAATAAATTTTATTTGACCAACTTGCAGCTCAAGGACTACAAAAAAAGAAAATCTTTGTCATTTTATTTTATGTTTTTACATGCAGACTGAAAACTAAAAACCAAACCTGTTGTCCTTGAGTCAATTCTGACCCATAGTGACCCTGTAAGAAAGAGTAGAACTTCCCCATAGTTCCCAAGGTTGTAAATCTTTAGGGAAGCAGACTGTCACATATTTTTCTTGTGGAGCAGCCGGTGGGTTTAAACTGCTAACCTTTTGCTTAGCAGCCTAGTGCTTAACCACTGTGCCACCAGGGCTCCATCACGCAGACTAAAACCAAAACCAAAAACCAACCCGTTGCCGTCGAGTGGATTCCGACTCATAGCAACCCTACAGGACAGAGTAGGTCTGCCCCATAGGGTTTCTAGGGAGCTCCTGGTGGATTCAAACTGCCACCCTTTTGGTTAGCAGCCATAACTTTTAACCACTACATCACCAGGGTTTCATCACGCAGACTAGAATGAAATAATTCAACACTGACTTTGAACAACTGGGGAATTCGAATTAGCTTAAAAATTTATTAGCCATTGGTAAGTTAGATGCTGGTCTACACATACTCTGCTGGAGTTAACAGAACCTGCAAGAAGATTGGAAGCTACTGTAGTTCTGATACTATGATTCTTGCTTGTCCTTACCTCTTTCTACATTAATTCATTCATTCACTCATTCAAACAACTGTTGTTTGCATACTGTATACTAGACACTGTGCTAAGCCTACTGACAACAAAGATGAAAAGATTGGGTCACTGTATCAAAAAGCTTGCTGTCTGGTTGAAAGAAAAACATGAATTATTATAATACTATGTACTAAATATTTCAATATACAAGGTTGCAGAGGCAGCAAAGCAGTCCCTCCCCCCCCCCACTGCCTGCATGACCTTATACTGAAACTGTAACGAAAGAATGTACCCTAGGGGAAGTAGGCTCCTTCCCTCTAGTGCCTTAGTGATATGGTATATACCTAATTATATAACAGCATGCTGGCAAAATCTGATCTTAGATGGAAAAAGGGGAAGGAATGTTCTTTTTTTGACACCATCAAGGCTGGGGATAATGACCACATGACCATCAAGCACTCTGAGCCCAGACAGCATCGAGGGCCTCCTCCCTGTTCCCCTTATTCCCACTTCTCCAATGCGACCCAGCATGTAAACCCTTCTGGTCAGAGGTATATAAGCCCTGGGTCCCTTTGTCCTTTTGTTCCTTCCCCTGTGATGCAGCAAGAGGTGATGTGTGCGTAGGAGAGCTTTTTTTCCTTTTCATCTCACCCTGGGAGGAGGACCTATGGTGGGGGAACCAGTCTGAGATGTTCTACCCTTTGTCCTAATTACTGTGTACGTAATACCACTTGTGGTCTCACCACTGTGTAATGTCAATTATTTGCTGAGAACTTATAGTCCTGTATGAGCTCATTTTTCATTCTTGGCTCACTGCAAAGGTAAAGTGTGGGCGCAGAGGAAGATTTGATTAAGTCTTCCTGAGGGATCATGAAAGTTACTCAGAGGAGGTGTTTGAAAACCTGAGCCACCCTCTGTTTTTGTATTTTGGTAAAAAGCACCATCGTACATAGCAACTCAATAAAGAAACTAGGATATATTCTTAATACCTCCATTTTTCTTATCCCTCCACCCCACCCCATACTACACATTCAAAATGCAGTTTCTAATTCATCCACTTCTTTCCAACTCTTCTCCTTTTGTTCAGGCTTGCCAACATTTCTCATCAGGGCTACTGCAAAAGTGTCCTAACTGGTCTTCCAGTTTCTACTATTATAGCCCTAAAATTGACTCTCACAGCACTCAGAATTGTGTTTTAATGTAAATCTTATTATACCACTTTCCTATTTACAACTTTCCAATCGCTTCTCTCTTAGAATGAAACTCAAACTCGTGATAACCTATAAGGCTATAGTTGTTCCAGTTCCTACTTACCTTTCCAAGCTTATTTCATAACATCCTTTTTACTACAGTTCAATCACAAGGCTGTGATTGGGTGCCTCTGGACTTTTTGAACATGCTCTCTCCTTTCCCTGGGACATAAATTCCATCTTCCTTGCAAGACTGCTTCTTTCTCAACTTTCAGGTCTTAGCTTCAATGTCTGTTCCTCCAAAAAGAAGCCTCCTTGGGCCTCCATGTAAATTTCTGTCTTCACATCCCCCATTTACTTTCTATACTTTATAGTAGTCATTGCAGTCAACAATTGACTTGTTTATCTTTTCACATGTTTAAGATCTATTATCTCTTTAATAGTACAGCAGCCTCACAAGAGCAGGAACGTTTCCATATGAATAACAACAACAAAAAAACTGTTTTTAAAAACCCTGTAGAGCTCTTATCCTGGATCTCTGCAAGGACTGGCTCTTTCTTAACATTAAACCACCAGTTGCTGTTAAGTTGATTCTGACTCACGGTCACCCTATGCACATCAGAGTAGAACTGTGCTCCATACAGGTTTCAGTGGCTGATTTTCTGGAAGTAGATTGTCAGCTTTTCTTTCGAGGTGACTCTGGGTGAACAGGAACCGCCAACCTTTTGGTTAGCATCTGAGCGCTTAATCGTTTGTGTCACCATGTATTCCTAGTGTCGGGCACTATGCCTAACACATAACAGACATCTGACATATATTTGTTAAATAATGAATAAATTCTGTGTTAACGAGATGGAATGGAGTTAGATAATATGAAGGACACGGGCAAGTCATTCAAGACATGAGAGAACATGGCATGTTTGTGTAAGCAAAGACTTTATGATTTGGGGAACACAATGTTTAAGTTAAAAACATTAAGCTATCAGGCATGATAATTATTCATTTTTTCATCATTCATTCAACAAATATTTATTGAGCACATATTATATGCCAGATACTAGATATTCTGCCACAAGAAGTTTATAATCTGGTGGAGGTGATGGTGATGTGTATGTGTGTGTGTGTGTGTTTGTTAATAGACTTAGGCTCTCCCTACAGAATAGGGAGTCTAGGAGTTGGGTTGTGATTTGAAATGCAGTGGACAGAAACAGCAGAAGGTGACAGCTGTGTAAAGAACTAAGGAGATGAAGAATTGAGGCAAGTGAATGACTTGGGAAGAGTGTTCCAGGCAGAGGAAACAGGAAATAGCAAGAGCAAAGGATTTGAGGCAGAAGCATGCCTGGTGTATTAGGACGTAGATAGATTCATTGGGTCTTTCATGTTACCAAAGAAATTTACATTTTATATCACAAACACTGAGGTACTTGGGAGATTTTTAGGTAGGTAATTTACATTTTTGTTTGTTTCCTGTTGTGTGAGATCACTTTTATCCGAGTTCAGAAGGTAGATTTGATAAGGAAGAGACAAGAACAAAGAAATAATGGACGATTATAGTAGTTTAGGTGCTCTGGTGGTGCAGTGGTTAAGTGTTCGGCCGCCAGTCGAATCTACCAGCCACTCCTTGGAAACCCTATCGGGCAGGTCTACTCTGTCCTGTAGGGTGCTATGAGTCAGAATTGACTCTGTGGCAATGGGTTTGGTTTTTGGTATTTTTTTTTTAATAGTAGTTTGAATCCAAGATATTAAGTATCAAAAACCTTCTAAGCTCTGCAGAGATTTCAGTGGTAATAACTGCGCTTGGGGTAATAAATGTCAACCAGCTGAGTTACTGAAGATAATTGAAAGTACAAAGCATTGTATTTCTCTAGTACATCACATTTCACATACAATCCAAATAGAGAACAGATATATAGAACTACAATTCCTCAAATACATGCACGCACCAATGTAAAATCACTCTATTCTTTAGTGGACTAAAGGAATGGATACTCACGATATTGATGATGATGGGTAAGAGTTCAATAGTGGTTTGGAAATTTAAATTTAGTGTCAATACACAAAAGTATTAGCCCAAGAGACAGAAAGGGCCACAGAAATCAGAGACTCCATCAGCCTGAGACCAGAAGAACTAGATGGTGCCCGGGTACCACACCCTGCCAGAGAACACAACAGAGAGTCCCTGATGGAGCAGGAGAAAGGTGGGGTGCAAAACTCAAATTCTAGTAAGAAGACCAGACTTAATGGTCTGACTGATACTAGAGGAACCCCAGAAAGCATGGCCCCTGGATTCTCTGTCAGCCCAGAACTAAAACAGTTTCCGAGGCCAACTCTTCAGACAGGGATTGGACTGGACTGTGGGACATGAAGTGATACTCGTGAGGAGTGTGCCTCTAGCTCAAGTAAATACAAGAGACCAAATGGGCAGCTTCTGTCCAGAGGTGAGATGGGAAGGCAGAGAGGGTTAGGAGCTGGTTGAATGGACATGGGGAATCAGGGGTGGAAAGGAGGAGTGTGCTGTCACAGTACGGGGAGAGCAATTAGAGTCACATAACAATGTATGTATAAATGTTTGTATGGGAAAAAATTAAAAAATGTAAAAAAAAATTTAGTGTCAGTAAAGGATATTATATGTACTGCTACTGAATGCTGCTAATGACTAAAACCTTCTGCAGTTTCAGAAGACAGAGGAGACAGAGTTTTGACCTTAAGGTTATACTATTTGAAAACTATCCAATAAGTGTAATTTTAAAAAATCAGTCAGAGTTCTTTTGGAGACAATGATAATAAACATGTGCTTAGACTTTTCAATTTTTAGTCAAGTATTTTAATCTATAAAGGCAACTTTAGACATTGAAAAACAGAGTTTTATCTATTCCTGTATTGAAATCACTTAAACTATAAAATGCGGGAGAAACTTATTTCAGATCATGACTTTTATTTCTTCCATAAATTCCCATATCACCAATTGTAACGACTTAATCTTAATTTAATACATAGCCAAAAGGTTGGCAGTTAGAATCAACTCATCGGCACCTCGGAAGAAAGGCCTGATGATCTACTTTTGAAAGATCACAGCCATTGAAAATCTTAAGGAGTGCAGTTCTACTGTGACACACACGAGGTTGCCGTTGAGTCAGAGTCTACTGACAGCAACTTTTTTTTTTAAACAAGAGTTTACCATTTTCCAGTCTTGTAAGCACCATACGACAATTAAACTCGTATAAACCTCACCATGAACTATGACATAGGTACAATTATTATTCCCATTTTTCAGATGAGACCTTAAGCAACTTTGTTGTTGTTGTTAGGTGCCATCGAGTCAGTTCCAACTCATAGCGACCCTGTGTACTACAGAAGTTGCAGAACCAGTTAAGCAACTTGCACAAGGCTTATTAATTCCACTAATACTTGTTGAGGCTGCTATGTTCTAGAAACCGTATAGGCTCTGTTGGTATGACAGTTATGCTGTTGTTGTTAGGTGCCATCAAGTCAGCTCTGACTCATAGCACCCCTATGTACAACGAACGAAACACTGCCCGGTTCTGCTGCATCCTCACAATGCTTCCTATGTTTGAGCCCATTGTTGCAGCCACCGTGTCAGTCCATCTCGTTGATGGTCTTCCTCTTTTTCGCTGATCCTCTGCTTTACCAAGCATGATGTCCTTCTCTAGGGACTGGTCCCTCCTGGTAACATGTCCAAAGTATGTGAAACGTAGTCTTGCCATCCTTGCTTCTAAGGAGCATTCTGGCTGTACTTCTCCCAAGACAGATTGGTTCATTCTTCTGGCAATCCATGGTATAGTCAATATTCTTCACCAACACCATCATTCCAAGGCATCAATTTTTCTTCAGTCTTCCTTTTTCGTTGTCCAGTTTTCATATGCATAAGAGGCAATTGAAAACACCATGGCTTGGGTCAGTTGCACCTTAGTCCTTAAAGTGACATCTTTGTTTTTTAACACTTTAAAGAGGTCTTTTGCAGTGGATTTGGCCAATGCAATGTGTCATTTGATTTCTTGACTGCTGCTTGACCAATTGTTTTTGGTACAGTGACTCTGTATTCCGTCCATCTTCTTTTGATGCTTCCTGAATCATTTAATGTTTTCCCTGTAGAATCCTTCAGAATTGCAACTTGAGGCTTGAAATTTTTTCTTCAATTCTTTCAGCTTAAGAAATGCCAAGCATGTTCTTCCCCTTTTAGTTTTTCAACTCCTGGTCTTTGCACATTTCATTATAATACTTTATCTTGTCTTCTGGAGCTGCCCTTTGAAATCTTCTGTTTAGCTCTCTTTATCATTTCTTCCTTATGCTTTAGCTATTCTACATTCAAGAGCAAGCTTCAGGTCTCTTCTGATATCCATTTTGTCTTTTCCTTCTTTCCTGTCTTTTCAGTGACCTCTAGCTTTCTTCATGTATGATGTCCTTGATGTCATTCCACAACTTGTCTGGTCTTCGGTCATTAGTGTTCAGTGCATCACATCTATTCTTGAGATGGTCTCTAAATTCAGATGTGGTATACTCAAGGTTGGACTTTGGCTCTCCTGAACTTGTTCTAATTTTCTTCAGCATCAAATTGAACTTGCATACGAGCAATTGATTTCCTGTCCCTGGGCAAAAAAATAAAATTCTTCCCTTGTCAGGTTTTGTTCTGTCTTTTGAGAAGAGAGTGTAGATCTCCTGGATTCTAGGTTTTGTACATATTCTCCATTTGATCATATATAATGTATTATAAATCATTTGTTGACAAAGAAATATGATACTGTAATTGAACAAAGATGCATACACTTGCGGATTTTGGTGAGCTGAAGATGGAGTATACGTCAATAGGTTTAAATTCCTGGTGGGCTTTTCATACTAAAACTATCCCTCATACTCCTACCCAACAGATTTTTTACATGTAAGAATGTCCATATTTCTTGCCTCCTCTTTTGCTCTAATCCTCTTCTTGCTTCCGTGGTGGGCATTCTGTAGTGGAAAGCTAACTAATCATGGTACCAGGAGAAAGGTAATTAGATAAATGGAACATTTTACTAAGCCTAATGTTCAATTTTCACAGTAAGAATGGCAGTTCTGTTTTAAGAATCAAAATGCTGGCCACCTTGGTTAAGTTTTCTCCACCAGGAAGGACTTGGATTAGCACTGCTAGCATTTGCTTCTGAGCTTTCTTTTCTCTGCTTTATGCTTGACCAACCCATCTCCCTCTATTCTGATTGATACTTTCTTCCTCTAATCATATTAATATTTTCAGATTATATTCAAAAACTTGGGGGGGGGGAAGGAGGGAGGATTCCTAGTAATAAAAAGCAGTAATTAGAATTTTCAACATACGAATATGTTCAATTTATGGACTCTGTGGGAGTTATAAACTCTCTAGGAGAAGGGAAGAAGGAACTTCATATACTTCCTACATATTTCTTTTCTACAACATGTGGTTTCAAGTGGCTTTCCCAAGAATTGAAACATCTGAAGAATTTCTGAGATGAAAATAAGAGGAAAAGTAAGCATAGCAGTCTCATTGGCTGTGTCTTCCTGACTTTCTCTGAAGATGCAGCTTCTCTGCAGCCTGATTTTAACACCCATGTGTAAGGAGTAGCTATTCTCTTCAGATAAATACATACAACTGTGGTAACTAACAATTATGGGGATAATACCTTACACTTACATAAAAGTTATACTGGAATTTGTGTTCCAGCTGACACAAGTAAATAAATACAATAAATTCATGTCTGTGGCTTTATTTGTTCCTCGTAACAATTCTTTGTGTTAGAAGGGAAATAGTGTTACACCCATTTTACAGGTAAAGAAACTGAGCCTCTGAGAGGTTAAATGGCTTGTTACCAAAAGTGCAATTAGTAAGGGGTAAAACTTATGTAGTACAACCCTTAGCGCAGTACTCTTTCAACGTTATCAGGTAGCCACCTATAAATATGAATAAGCTTAGCTTTCTTCTGAGGAAGGGAAGGCAAAGATTATTGAGTCTTAGGGTATTATTCATATTGATAAATTGGCTTCTGAAAGTCTATCTTAAATTGAATGCTAATAACCTTCTTATTTTATGACTCATTTGATAAACAGTGTTGGTTTTTTTTGTTTTTGTTTTACCAGTGCAGATTGACATAAGAGACATGGATCCAGGCATCACTGAACATTTCTCTAATGCCATCTGCTATTATTGAACTGAAATACTCATTAGCTAATCAGACCAAGGGCCAGAGTTTTGTTTTGATATAGATTCTCCTGGGTATTATGTTAGCTATAAGAAAAGTTAGATTTTGTTTTACTGTTGCTATAGTAAATTTTTTTTTCATACATCTCTTTATTTGATTTTTAGTTATTCCTGTAAATTATAATTTAGGTTTATTTTACAAAGGTATAAATTATTTTAATCTATTAAAACAATTTGTAGATCCCCACAGTGGAGTATTTACTTATTATATATTAGGCTAAAGAAATATCCTGTCTTGTATTAAAAAAAAAAAGAAGAAAGAAAACAAAACAAACAAAACAAAACTCTTTATTATCCATTCTGTGAAAGACAAAACTAGAAATCAGAGAAAACGCATGGGTACTTGCTGCCTGGACGTTTGGATTGTGAAATCTGTGTAGACAATGAGGTGAATCAACATGTGATGTAGACTGAATACTCTTAATTCCCTGAATTGTTAAAGTAATCGGAGCCTTAATGATGTGGGATAGAAGTATGGAACTAACTGTTCTCATTTTGGGTAAAGGGTTTTTTGTTTTGTAATAAATGTTTCTTTATTTAGCCTAATATTTAAGCTAGAATTCTTACTGGGGGTTGGGGGGAGGATTTTAAATGCCTGAAATTTACCATGTGACTAGAATTTGACAGAAAAGCCATTTAGGTGACAGCTGAACATTGATTATTTTGTAAACTGCCCTAACATTAATATAAAACAAAATGCTCAGGTGCTAACCGAAAGGTCGGTGGTTCCAACCGCCAAGATTTGCAGCCTTGGAAACCTCATGGGGCGGTTCTACTCTGTCCTGTAGGTGGCTAAAAGTGGAAATCGACTCAGTAGCAAAGGATTTGGTTTTAGTTTATCAGGGTTTTATGGCTTTATATTAAAGGTTTGACTTAACAGTTG